>NC_046985.1:15805249-16000249 GCF_009769545.1 Cyclopterus lumpus
TGAGTAATGACTCAAGATGTCCTCGTTATGAGTTCAGTGTTTATTATTATTGAACTGTTATAACTCTCACAAAAATTCCCCAGGCTTTTACTATTCATTGTTTGCCCCAACTAATGGCAAACATGTCCCTTCCCCGCCCCCCCCCCCCCCCCCCATCCCTCCGGCGACCCACCCAGCATGCAATTCACCTTAGGATGCCATTACTGTACATCCTGCCACGAGTTGCTCCGTTGATTAGAGAGGCACACCCACTTAGGAAAAGATCTGTAGCGGCCGTCTTGGAGGAGAAGGCTGGGCGACTGTCTCCCTCTTTTAGGCAATCATGCTGACAGGCTTCTTGGTGACTCCTCGTCCACAAAGCTTATTTTTAAGATTTAACTCTGCATTTTTTTCTTCTTTTTTTTTTTAACCACAACAAAGGCTCAAGTTAAGCTCTTTACTCAAGAAGAGGCATGATTTGAAATAGCTGGCGGGTTGTCATCACCACACTCCCAGATCTGCAATCAGTTTTGCTTTATCTTCTCTACCACTATAGACTCCTTTATAGGATTATAGGACCATCTATTTGAATACATTACAGCAAGAAGTCCATCAGAATGATACGTTCCGTCTCATTTCCCTTCATGTGTTTACTCTTTGTACGAAAAGCTTTTCGTTTCTATTAGGGTCATTCCTATGGCTTTTGGACACCTCTCCAGGTTTGCACAATACAAAATTATTAGAATTATGCGAGTTTAATTACTATAATTTGGAAAATCTAAATTCAAATAGTAAACTCCTGCTCTAGTCTGGGGGTACGGTTTCTATTACTGTCACCATTTACCATGTTGTCTGCCGTAAAGACCGTCACACCACATTCCTCACAGTCCCCTGCAAAATAATTGTTACATTCCATTTATTGTAATAATAACAATTAGGCATGGGCTTACCGGGCAGAAAATAAGGACGCGGGCCACACTGTGAGACTTCATCAAAAATTCTGAATATGAGATTGACTTGTCAGGTGGCCTGTTGGGTGCACTTCAATTATCTCTTTGTTTTGCTGCAGGGCATGAAAAGAGTAGATGGATACACCACACACAGTGAAATAGCAGGAGGCTGCTGGTACCAATAAAAGGTCAATAAAAGCAACAGCGTGAAAGAGAAAAGTGATTAGCAGTAAAACTAATAGATTGTGGAATATTGTTCCAAGGGACCCATTTGAGTTGTTTTGTTTCACTTGGAAATGGGAGTTTTTAGGGCATTTCTCAAATTGTGTCTTTGGAAACAACTCCCATTCATTTCTAATAGGACATTACTGTTTCCCTGCTGCGTTTCCTGCATTTTGATGTTCCAGATCACAAGCCTGCACTGTACTTTTCCGCATTCCTTTTGTGAGAGCTCCATTAAAAATGGTCTCAAAGCCAGTGCTAAATCTGACTTTTTTTCTCTATCATATTTGTTTTCAATAACAGGCACAAATCTCACATTTTCTAATCACATGAAGCAAGATGAGGAGTAGGAGTTGCTAGAAAACACTTCCGAGAACCCCGGTCATCTTCTAAGAACCTCTGATGTTATCCGAGTCCACTCTCCAAATGCAGATCTCGTTCAATCCCCCTGTGATCGTCTCCTCTCCCCTTATCTACCAAAGCTTTTCTCTCCGAAAACCCACAGGAGCCGACTCCGCACCGCTCAGTGATGATGGGGAATAGAAAAAAAGAGGGGGATGAGTTTACCTCTTTCGCATTGTGCCAGTGTGAGCGCATTCCTATTGATGTCTTGTCTGAGACTGGAAACGGTGGGCATATGGGACACACTCCTCTGCAATGCAATATTCAAAGAGATCTTACATAATTCATCCTTTTTTGGGGGATTTTTTCTCTGTTTTTGGAGAGCCCTCCTCAAAGTGTCACTGGCAGACCCTTTTAATTTGACGAGCCTGTGAAGCTGGAGTGCAAAATCTTGACGGCTTGGCACCGCAACTTCTCGCGGGACGGGTTGATATTGGGATGATAATGAGGCACTCTTTTCAAAAGAATGGATGAATTAATAACCAGTCATCAGTCTGGGAGGAATAGTTCAAAGGCCGTCACAATCCATTGGCTCATATAGCTCCGCTTCCAAACGAGGGGAACCATGATTTATTTAGGTCATGTCTGTTGGTGAATAAATACGAATATTTTTGAAAAATAGAAAACAACTTAACTGAGAATAAGTTCATATGGGAGTCAACATTGAGCACATTTATGACCGCCAGGAGAAATCTGTACGTTGTTTGTTCTTGTACAATCATGTGGCATTGTTTTGCCACATGTGTGGGCATTAGGACAGAAATGGCATGCAACTGTAAGGGTGTGTGTACTGTATGCTGTTTTTTTTGCCGCTGATATAATTGCAGATCATTGATAATCCATATTGGATTTTGTTGTTTTGTTATAGCAGCTGGTCTTTTTCTACCGTCCCAAACATAATTTCAACCGCTCTGAAGTCTGTGAACCATCAACAATTCTAAATGTTATCTTTTGACTTTGTTATAGTCATTTATATTGCTGATTCATGAAGGCACACAACTTAAATTATTAGAAAATAAAAGATTGTATTTTCATTGATTAAAACAAATATTGTCATTAGTAGTTTTAATGATGTATGATAAGCTGCTCAGAAGTATTGTAAACAGTCATAATTGATCTCTAATATAGATTTATGTTGTTGTGAAAACATCTCCATCAAACAACTGGATTTATTCAAGTTTGATAACGTTATAAGTCATCTTTGCCCAATTATAATTGTCCATTAGCCACTTTAGCAGCTCTCCTCCAGTCTGTTTCAGCACCAATTGGCTGTTTACAATGAAACATTATCAGGAATCAGCAAACAGAAAGCATGAATGCCCATTATTATCCGTATCGCATATTTTACTGAAGAATGGCGAATACCGATAGTCAGAAAAACTTTATTTATATTTACATATATGAATATATTATATACTGTGTAATTAATCCGTGGTTCACATGTGTGTAAACCGTGAAGGGGAGGGGGGGATTTGTACGGGTCACGGATCAACAACGATCTGTTACACCACTAATTACCACCACTGAACACCCTACTTTCAACTCTCTATCTAATTACTAAACCAAGTCTGAATGTATGTATATTTTGAGGTATGGAATAGCTAATATGAAGCTAACATACAGCTACAGCATACAGCATACATATAGCTTTCTGCTTAGTCTCTGTCAAGTAAATTTCATTCTTATCATCTATTCTTTTACTGGATGCCAGTGAGTCCCACTAGTGTCTTACTAAATTGCATCCAGGCCCCCTCTGGTAAGAGGGTTGCGTTGGCCAATGCACTGATGGGGCTGGTTGAATATTATGTTTCTCATTTGAGAGTTTTTCTTTTTCCAACCAGCACAGATGTAGGCTACGAGTTATCATTTTCATTCCCATCATCCACACACTTTCTCCTCTCTCCCTCCCCAGTTCTTTTTTTTCCTTCTTCTTCTTCACAGCCATAATTTCTGGGTCACATTGCGTCAAATCGCTCGCAACTGGAGCAAATATATTTTCAACTCGCCCAACTTTTCAATCATCCATCTCCTTGATAGAGCAGACTCGACACGCTGAAAACACATTACATGTTTGTTAGCCAACACCCGGCTGTATCTCGTTCCTTCCCAGGCGGTCGAAAATTAATTTGTTGTGGCCAAATAGTGTGCAAGGGAGAGATGTGAGCTGTTGTCTGGATGCTGTGGTCCCCCACATGAGCCGCCACTATTTGTCTCAGCAACCCCAGACAGCTGCAGCTCTCACAGCTGGGAGAGAGAGAGGCCATTAGCAGGCAATTTCACCCCTCCTCATGCCTTTCCTCCATTAGACAACTTCCTTCATGCTTTCCTGATGGACTGCTTCTTTTTTTTTTGTTTTACTTCTAAATCCACGTTTGGCATTCCAACACATGGAGACTAAAGGCATGTGCATCCCAGGTATGGAGAGCTTTGAGATGTTTTGTCTTTAAGGTCACGCAGTGAGAAGAAACCAATTCGACGGCGATTAAGCATACTGGGTGTGGAGAGGGGTTTCATCCATAATCCACCCACTTGGAAATATTTCAACTGTATGAAGACATAGTTTGGGACTGTTTTTGAAGCTCAGGGAAGAACAGTATCTCGCTTATTAGGCCACTTTAACAATTTACTCGCGTGCAGCAAACAATAAGCCAAAAATAAACAACCCAATGGGGAAGAGCGACAGCATTATGCCCACTAAGCCGTCATTCAATCCATCATAATTGAATATCTGCACTATCAAGCCCAATCATGCCGCACTCTCATTGTTGACTCATTGTTAAACTCCGTGAATGGATGTTGTTGATGCCGCTGAATTTAAATTCGGGAGCCACGCTCACGTATAGCTTGTGGACAAAATTAAAATGGATGTGGGTTTCGCGGGTTGTGAGATTTGGCTTGAAGCTCAGTGGCAATCAGCGGGCCTCTCTTGGTTAATCATTTCCTTGGGTGTGAAGCAGGATACTTGGCCAAGTAGGCAATATGAATGACTACTGGGAAGATAAGCTTGAAATGCAGTTCCTCTGTCACTGTGCACAATAATCCCAGAAGCGCATCTTTCTCGGCTGCTATTGAAATGAACAGATGGACTCCCACGCATGCAGCACAGAGGGGATAGATAAAGCCTTTCCCTACGTGCTGAGACAGTTATTTATTGACGGTTGGGCACGCAGGAAGTAGCCTGTAAGAACATGAATCCAAATATTGTATGGATATTGTTCTAAGAATATGTCATAAAAACAGAGTATTTTGCATACTCATGTATTACATTTTGTGCGGGTTATTGCGTTAGGGTTTTGGATGCCATAAGGGTACAGATGCCATGTGTTTTCTTCTGTGGGGAGTTGAAATGGTGGAAGTAAAGAACCTGTTGAATCTCATTCAGTTTGCTCAAAACCATGTAAAGGCTGAAAGTTACATCAATCAATCCAGTTCTAAGTGCTTCACAGATGACTGGCACATCGACAAAATAGTGTGAATGGTAAAAGCAAGCCAAGGTGTCATTTGAACTACGGGAAGTTACCAAATCTTTGTTCATGACTCAATAGGAGTGAAATTGTCATGTCACACTGATACAGGTGCAGGTGGCGTCGCTATGACGACTATATGAATAGGTTTGGTTTCTACGCCATAACCCTTTATTGCACAAATATAAATGTCACTCTAGTTTTACATGGAAGTATTACAAGACAAGTCTGCAAAACCTCAGAGGACAGACATGGTTTTGGTAATGAGCGCAGCTGTTTTTGTTATAAAATTGGAAACTCGCTGTATTTAGTTTGCTTAGAAGTATTTTTAATAGACTCATTCATCTCTTTCTATACAGATGCTGTGGATTGTACATAAGAGCATTGAAGGAAGGCCAACCAGCTTTTATGTTTCTGTTCATTCTGTACACATGACATCTATTGTATCTGTCCATCCGGGGAGAGGGATCCTCCTCTGTTGCTCTCCTGAAGGTTTCTTCCCTTTTTTCCCTGTGAAAGGTTATTTTTGGGGAGTTTTTCCTGATCCGATGTGAGGTCCTGGGACAGGGATGTCGTATGTGTACAGATTGTAAAGCCCTCTGGGGCAAATTTGTAATTTGTGATATTGGTCTATATACAATAAACTGAATTGAATTGAAAATCCCACCTCTAATAGCCAACTGGTGAGTTTTTTTACCTTCTTTTTGAAAGGCTAAATGCCAACAGATAGTCTATGGATTGGAGCATAATATTTTCTATGATTCAAAACAAATGTATTGTGTAAAATATGATCATCGATCATGTTTCAATGTATTTGTACCTTTTCACTGGGGACGGAGCATCACATCGCTCCTTTGAGAGAGACAAAGACAGGGCAAGGTTTGAACAGAGGAGACTAAGCTATTAAATGCATTGATTTTAACATTTACTTATTTGTATTACATGTTTACACTCTTTTATAAATGTTCATTCTGCACAGAATTCAAACTGTATTGCCTGCTAAATGCTGAAAGATAGAATCTCATCTCTGGATGAGATTCTATCTTTGATTATTACAGACTATGTTGCAATGAATCACCCCTGAAAAAATGAAACTTGAAAAGCATGTTTAAAAAAAAAAAGATGACAAATGTTTAACATTATATGTGTCATCTACATTTGCCACTTCAGTACCAGCTTCCATATGTTTGTGTATTTTCCCTTGTGCAGCTGAACGTACTCTCCCTCCAGGAGGGCATTTCAATTCCATTGATTCCCAATATGTAGAATATATATTCTAAACAGATCCAGTCATAGATACGTGTTCAAACAGGAGGTGGGTGACAGAGGAGAAACATTAATTACCTTCCTGGCTCTGCTCTAATCTTGAATTAGCAACAACAACAACACAATTAAAGGAATGTACATAAATGGCAATGCATATTCAAATGATTCCCTTGAGCCTGGGGACATTTGAGAAACATTCATAATGCATTTTCTGCCATTTGTAACATTGGAGTTGACCTCAAAGAAAAGAGGTTACTTTGCATATTGTTTTGTATTGGTATTTAGTCACGGTAAGACTGTAGGCCATTCTATGTGCGCTCCAGTCCAGAAAGCATAATATTAATCTTTCCAGATTACTGTATACGTGACATTTAGCCAGAGACATGAAGACAATCTCCCGGGTTTCGGTTGCTAACACTGCTTGGAAACTATTATAGTTTTGTCTTTTTTTAAACTTGCAGAGCAGAACCAATCCAAAGTCTTCAGGGCAACACTTCATAGGCGATGACATGCAGACATGTGTTTATAAACACGTTGCTACCAGAAACACATGCACAGAACTGTGGTCGATGCAGCTGCTGTGCTAACGTGCTAAAAGACACAGACGGTTTACTCCCTGTTCAAAGTCCTCCGGCCAGTGAACTGCTCCGCAACGTGACTTGGTTTAATTCCCCCAGAATCCCCGGCTCCCTCCCGACTCTCTCCCCAGAGCTGCAGCCGAGACGACGTCGGCCAATGGACGGCGTCCTCACGCGTGTCCACAGATTGTGATTGGCCGGTCCGAATCCGGCCGTTCTATCACCAATTTTGCATGGAGACATTTTAGTCTAAATGTTTGATCTCAATTTTGTCACACATTGAAAATGTTATGCTTTCTTTGCTTTTTTGAGGCTACATCTGTCGCCCGTTGCCATTGTTACACATGCTGTTCTCCTCTCTCGTGAGGTCAGTGCACATCTTGTCATCATAAAACTCTCAAACATTCCAAAACTGGATTCACTTAGCCTGAATGTTTGCTCTGGGTTCTCCAGCTTTAGCGTTTAATATTAACGCAGTAATACTCCTGTAACAAACAGCAGACAGAAATGCAAGATGCTAGTTCCACAGATTGTTGAGTACCACTTTGCAATTTGTCCAATCATTTCTTGTTCACATTATTGGCTAGTTTGTGTATTTTTTCGTCATTGTTATTGTTTTATTATTGTTTCGCCAGCTGCCTGTGTTTCTTAACGTAGGGGGAAGTCATATAAATCACATATGTGTTGTTTCCTGATGAGGCACATCCACAGAGACAGCTTTTGTTCAGAACTACTGTGCCTCTTTAGCGCTGCAGACGCATCAATTTACAGTTGGATCTCCTAATCCATGCGATATTGTAGTGTGTGAAAACACTAGATGAAAGCAAAAGCAAAACAAGCGCATGCTTGTGGTCTCCTATCAGCTCTTTAGATTACAGCTCGTAGTTTGGTATCAAACATTTTTCCGGAGCCTATTAGTGTAATTAGCTCCTGTGCGGATCTCTGTGCGAGATAGGTCTTCAATGGAGCCATTGACCTAGAATAATGTGCATGTGCTGCAACGTAATGAAGGCGAAAAACACATACAGTGTCTACCAGGATGGTGAATTTGAAGTAGAAGTTTTGATCTGTGAGCTTGTGTTTCTGTAAAGCTACAAAAGAGCATTTTATTGTGTGCCTAGACCTTTCATCATTTTAGTCTTTATGCCAAATTAGATAAAGTGTTTGTTCATCACGCAGGAGGGGTCATCCCAGAAATGATTTAACACATGTTAAAACAATAGGGATGTATGATCAGTATGACGGGATCCGTGATCACACAGTCGCATATTTTTCCTTCCCTGAATAAACAAGACTTGGAAGCAGACCCTCCACTTAAATAGCAAAAGTCTTCATTTCCCTCTGGAGGAGACACATGTCTTATAATCAGCCAGCAGCACACAATCCAGACATATGGCGCTTTCATTGCTCCGCTCTTGAGTCAGCGCTCATGCAAGTGGTGATTTCATTGTTGTACTTGCCTGTTTTTTGTCTTTTTTTCTTCCCTTCCTTATTGCAAGAGAGAGTGGCTTATAACATGAATAATTAGCGATTGTGATAAATTGCAGTGAGCCTCATCCCGAGAGGCCAGAGACTTGAAGTCTTACTCAAAGAAGACAGCCTTCCACTGGCTTTAAATGAGCTATTTTTACTCTCCCAGTCAACAGGCAGTTGGGGGATTTCACTACGTTCTGCTTAGTCTTTGGAAAAGACTCTATAATTACTTTGCAAGTACATCTGTGTGCAAATTAAGATATCATGTTTAATTAAGCCTTGCAAAAGGCAGACATTGCAGCACAAGGGCTTGGTAGTATGGCCTCCGAACTGCAGAAGTGTACGTTCCCTGCTCTCATATTTCAGCTGTGCATCGACTGCATGTTCCTACCGTAAGCACTCAAGGATTTCTTCTACGGCCTAATGCACATAAGTGATGCACCAGATCAACAGTCTTTGAACACTAATGAGGACTGCAAGGGTACAGACCAGGTGCGGGATGTAGAGATGTGAACCAATCCTGTTTACGGCTGTTTAGCCCGAGTACCTTTAGAGGCAGTTCAAGTGCCTGTAAGGGTGGGGCGGGGAAATCCATGCATGTAAGGATGACAACTCCCGTCATCTGCGATTCGAATGGATTCTCATACACACAAAACATATATACATATTTTTTTTCTTTTTTTCGTGACTCCATTGTGAGGGAACAGTTCAGTACCCGGACGGTGCACAACAGAAAGATGATCCCCTTTAAGAAAAGACACGTTATGAAATCCTAAAATGCTCCCAAAAGAGTAAAAAAGAGAGAAGAAGGTGAGGTTTGATACTGCAATAATTCCATCATAAATAGGAAAAACACTCTTTCTTGTCCGGAGAATAAGATTCACCCAAAACTATTTCTTCATGGCCTTTGCAGTCTCAGCAGAGTGTTCCTGTTTGTATCCAATGGTAACTGGGTCAAGGTTTTGTACGACCACGCTTCAAGCTTCACGTATTTCGTGTGCCATACTCTGGTTACCAGCTACAAAAGCTTGAGCACAGTAAAAGAGCACTTTTTTGTTTTCGACTCTTTGATTCTGAGCATTGCCGTCATTCCTGTTATTTTGTTCGCTTCCTTGTACCTGGAAAGATCTTCTGTCTGAAATATGAGATGCACAGCTGTAAATCTAAATGCTGGACATTGCCCAACAGTGAACTGCATGAATGAACAAAGGCGTTTTTGTGTAATGCATTTCTGACGTGACCCACAAAACATCCAGTCGTGATGTCAGACTCCCTCTGTCTGTGAACGTTCACTGATAGGCACAGACGTAGCCCAAAGCTCATGCAGTGACTCATTGTCTCAGCCAATGTTATTCTAGCAGATGATTAGCCCCATTTGACGTTTGCAGTCAGTCTCCCTCGATTGACCAGCTAATTCTATTAATTCCTTCTTTGAAGTGCTGTGAGAGGACCTCCAAGGTTGCTCATCAGAGGGCCCCTTCATCCTGGCATTTTCATTAGTTCAAACCTTGATGGCTTAGTGAGTTACCATTGAAGGGGAGTGGGGGCTGGTTTGAGTTCACAGTTGATATGGAGGGCAAGGTGAGTGTGGTAGGTGAGGTGAGATATTGTAATGGAAGGGTCGCGGCTGGATGAGATGTTTTCCTCACCTCTCTCCTCTGCGTTTGAGTGTTTACTTTTGGGGATGCAGAGTGTAGCAGGAATTACGTGGTTTTCTACGCTGGCCCCTGAAGTTAGCGTAGTTAGTATTACTGGGATCTTTCCGTTGGATTTGGGATTATTGCAGACAACAAGCTCCACGTTTTGTTCACCAAGATCATCTTCACAAATGAATGCCACTTTTAGAGTGTTTGAATCGTGACTACAATTGTCTGAAGTGAAAAGCTAACGTTAGGCTATAAACGAACGACACTACGGTCACATGACTTCACGTCACCACCACTAAGCTTAAGGTGGACGAGTATGTCAACACAGTCGTGTACAGGGACATGAATTGTCCTCATTTTTGTGGCGCACAGGACACCACCTTTTCGACACAAACAACAAATCATGTTTAACATCTTAAAATAACGACGTACATTTAGGTCCAGGCAACAAAACCACAACACTTTGACACGCGGTGTCAAACACCAGACTCTTGGTTGAAAGTCCTGTGTTTGTCCCATCCAGCTCCTCCCTCCTGCCCACCAGAAGTAAACTCTCAATATTGAATTCTAGGTCACTAGCTCTGGTCCTGTATAGTCATGTGGATGCATTTAGTTTGTGTAAAGGATCATAATTGACTTTCTATTGGCATTGTCTTCGTCCTAAATCTCGTAATCTCGTTTTAACCACAGACCTTAAAGGTGTAGACTCATTTCAGGGTTGTAGGACTCCTTTATGTTGTATAGATGTGACAAGATAAAAAGAGAGTGAAGACAAAATATCCCCGTGGCATGTAAAGACCTGGTTCGGTCACCATTAATCACTTTGGCTCCGAAACTAAAGAAACGGCAAGTAAACAAGGTTCGTGCAGGTGTCAGAGAGAGAGAAATGTCAGGCAAACATGCCAATGGCTCTAGGCTTTGTTTTGATTACTGCAATTATTATTTTTGTATCCTAGTCGTTGATGCTATGTTGGCTATGTTTTTCTCTCTTTATATTTTTTTTCTCTCTCCCTAGACTTTCACACAAGCCAATTATAGTCCAGGATTTCCTGGGTGACTCATTGATCATGCAGATATTTGTGCAGACTCAATATTATATTCTGTACAGTGTGATACAGAAATGCGGGCAAGCAACACATTTAATCACAGAGTGTGTACGTTTTTGTGTTCCCTGAGTTCATTTGGTTATCGCTACAATTCACTGATAAGCAGCACAAAGGAGATAAATCAGACCAATACCCGTTCACACCTGGGCACAGCAAGGGGGATGAATAGAACGGAGGGAAGAGAACAAAAAAGAAGAAAGAAGCCAGGCTAGTGCCACCTGACTGATGAATACACTCATGCATGTGGACACTTGGCTGGCGCACAGAGAATAACAGGGAGGGGATCTGGCACTTCATCAAGTGGACCCACTACTGGGAAATCGCTGTGCGAGAGCGATGAGGATGATGCGTTTATCTAGCTTCCTCTGTGATGCATAACTGGCTCGGCTGGCCTCGCTCTCTTAACTGGCTCCTGCGCCTTCAGACCAGCAGCTCGGATGCTTCCAGCATCAGATGCCTTTTTGTCACTCGAACATGTTGCAGGAGTTTTGTGTTTGGTTAAAGCAAAGAAATAAGTGTGTGAGTAGTTGTATCCAGCGTGACCCCTTTCCTTTCCCTTCTTTTTCAGTGGGCTCAACTGTTTTTTTTGGTGCAGATTTGTAACAATGTTCCTCCTCACTTATGTCTGTGTAACCTGCCTGAGGTGCGACAGGACACTTTTCCTCCGCCATCTCTACAATCTGAGGCGGATCTGTGTTTGCGAAATATTGTGGAAATCACGGGGGATGCACAGAAATGAGGCTTGTACACTCTCAACCTGTAATGGAATTACGGCTCAGGGCGCCTGCGAGATCATTTGTGCGCGTGTGCGAGTTAATTGGCAGCCGAACAGCCTGAGAGGGAATGTTCTGCGAGCCCAGCAAACAGTAACTCAGACCCAGGGCAACACTAATTATTCCGGGCTGCCCGCCAAATCCACAATATTACAGCTTCACAAAAGCCGTCAGAGTGCGTGCACTTGCTCCGTGTTACATGGTGACGTGGTGTGGCAGCGAGTCTGCTTTGAGGATAACTCGTCCAGCAGGAGACGGCCCACCCAGGGTACCAGGTGCTGAACTAGAGATGTGCTGACGCGTATGCCTCTTGTGGGTGAAGTGGTCTCACTTTAATGCGTTACTGACTGACTCACTTACTTGACAAAGTGTAAGGTTTTGATACACATTATCTTTTATTCTCTGTAATGTACCCAAACGGAGCTAAACCAGTAGAAAATACTGGGCCGACACTCGTAGATATGCCATGACATTTTTCTCTATGTTATCCATACAATCATGAACGAGGAAGTAAAAATAAGTCAATGTTGATTTATTTATCACCTAAACCTAACTAAGTGGGTTTGTTACCCAGACCTAACTTGTTTCCTGTGAAGAAAGAAGTTTATTTTGAAAAGACTGTATGCACGTAGTGATTGGAAACACGTCTTGCTCTTTTGTAGGATGGTATAGGAGCCCTTTAATGAGGAAACGTTGACCCTTTTGATTGAGAGACTGGGACCAGGTCCCAAATCTCCATCACTCCAATTCTGGAAATGTCTCTGATCTTCAAAATACAACAATCATAGCAGCCAAGCACCTAAAAAGGCCCTTGCTCAGTGTATCAGCGTGATTGCACAGTAGGAAATCAGGGTGAACATACAACAGTGAGGAGAGAAAATCCTGAAAGTGGCATAAATACTGAAGGGGGCGGGGGGGATAAGGGGTGGAGGGAAATATTGAAAAACCAGTGAGGTAAATAAGATTTGCCTCTATTTCTGCTGATGGCTGTCAGAACACCGACAAATTTAAGCTGCAGATACAGTGACATCTTAGGGAGTCTCTCTCTCTGTGTGTGTGTGTGTGTGTGTGTGTGTGTGTGTGCGTGTGCGTGTGCGTGTGTGCGTGTGTGCGTGTCTGTGTGTTGTTGGACTGTGTATGGCAGAGGCTAATTATCATGGAGGAGGGCAGGGTGGGGTAGTGTGTGAAGAACACACCCACGCACACACACCCCACCCCACACCCCACCCCCAGCCACTCCTCCCCCAGCTCCGTCTGACATGCCCGCCTTGCTAATAGAATAGCAGTGGAGCATGCTTTGAATAGGGGGCTGGTTAAAAAGCCCTTGATCAGCAGTCCCCTGTGACATCAATTAAACATTCACGTGCCGCCGCAGAGCTGGATGAGGGAGAGCTGTCCGGGGTAACCTCCACTCTGCAGCCACCCAGCGCGATCATTTCGGCAGCTTAACCCAACCGGCTCCTACTGTCCAGTGTTGTGCATGTGTGTGTGTGTGTGTGTGTGTGTGTGTGTGAGAGGTTGTTGCGATACAAAGTCTGCACGAGCAGATTAACCCAGTAATATTTAGCTCTCGTGAGCATCATGTGCTTCCAAAGATAAATTGTCGTAATTATTTTTCCGAAACTTAGTTTCAAGTTAAGTGTCTGTGTGATGGAAAATATTAAAACACGCTGAGACTGATATTTACAGGCCTGTGTGTGCAGGCGAGAGGGGAAAGGCATGTTTATCCGTCTCTATCTGTCACCAACGGCCGACACCTAACCCACCGTCCAGATACAAGGCTGCACACCGACGCCGCGTACCGTCGCTGGCAGGCCGTGGGGGACGGAACTCTGCCTAACCGGGACATCTTTCTCTGGGCACCCCCCTCGCTGTTCGCTGATGCGCGCTGGGGGTTGGTCACTGCTGCATAATGTGAGTGACGGGCATGGAGTTTTGGGCAGTACGGGCATGGAGAATTCCCCAGTGTGACCAGAAAAAAAATCATAGACGTAGAAATGTTCCCCTCCAATGAATTCACATTAACGTTCCAACGCCGGCCTCGCAAGCATTCCTTTCTCTTCGTTCCTCATTACTCCAGCACCCCCTCAAACACTCTTTGCTTTCTGTCATCCGTCTTACTCGTTTGGCATCGCTGCCTGACATCTGGCACTGGCCAGACAGTCCCAAGCCGATGACCAACGTCCCCCCATAACGAGGATATATGGCTCCATTAGCCTGCAGCTGATTATTTAATCATTTCTTAGATGGCTTTAATTGAAACGGCGTGATGAATGGTGCAGGGGTTTGCTCCCCACGTAGAGGTCTAATTGGGACGCTGTCCTGGGTGCCTAACCTTGGATCCATCGTCCACTGGCCACTTCACTCAGAGGTAGAACAGGGAGGAGCCTGGTCGAGTCCAAAGCCAAATTTAATAAATAGATTTAAAAAAATGCAGTGGTGCCGTTGGGGCGTCTCTCAGTGAGTGAGAGACGGAGAGGGAAATGGTGAATAGGCTACGAAGAGAAAACTCACGTCAGAGGCCCAAATATTCTGTACTCGTTCCTGATAATTAAAAGTATGATTAAAAGTATTTAAGATGGATCTTATGTTGGACACTATAGTTTAAAAAAATCCTGCCCATTTCTGAGGTTGGAAAGTATGCCTATTTGAGAATTAACCAAATTATACTGAATTATACTGAAAAAACATGATCTGGTGCCATTGGGATCCTTTCATAACATACGCGCTGTCTCAAATTAGAGGCATAGAACTTCATTTCTTGGAGCAAGGGGCACTTTCTATTTTTATTTATATTCTAGATGCATGCAAGATATTAAATTCAAAGCTGTTTGGTCAAATAAAGCCCTAAATGCCAAGAAACAATCAGACATGATGCAAGGCTGACATAACTGTTTGAGGGTAGCAACTTAGTTCCAGTCGGTTCTGAAAGGCCCCGGTACATACGCTGTTACTCCATGACGCCTTTAGAGCAGCACTAACAATGCAACACATGGAAGACAACAAGACACTGTTGCAGGCGCTTGCTCATTCATGACCCATATCAGAGCCAAAGAATAATTACAGCTTGAAGGAAGAGAGGAGTCGTGGAGATGGTGCACCATGTGCCCCTGATATGACTCGGCTATCTAGCTCACCAAGATTAGTTGGGTCTCTAATCTATTGATCCCGTGGGAACGTTTCTCCATAAGTCTCTCAATGGCTTCCTACTTAAACCCTCATCAAAGGCAGAGGCAGCGTGCCCGGGCGAGCTGTTTATGTCAATACAGTTAATGTGATGCACTTCACGGCTCCCCTCTCAGACACCGACGGTGGCACAAATGAATCCATACGTATCCAGCTAGAGACCCGAAATAGCGAGACAAAATAAAAAATAAAAAATGAAATAAATAGAAAATAAATCCTTCCCTCCGAGGATGATTTTGGCGAGCGCTCGGGGACAAGATCAGGGAAGTGTAAGACAAATCCCATTGCTGAGCTTCAATTCTCCTGCTGCTGTCATTTTCATGATCCCCCACCCACCCCCTCCTCTCCCATCCCTTTCTTCTTCTTCTTTTCCCTCGTAAACACATTACCATCTCACAATTCAGACAGCCTCGTCTTTGTTGCCCGTCGTCTCCCTGTCTTCCGTTAATGATATGGATAACCTATCATGGAAATGTGCGCTCGCGTGTGTGTGTGTGAGATCCTAACTGACAGTAAAAAGGATAAATGCCGTGAATAAGCACTCGGCTGACCGTCGGTCGTGACCTTTGCCACGAGGAGCTCGCAGCAGTAGGCGCTCGATACACATATGTGAATGCAAACCGCCGTCAAACACACACACCTTGAATGAGCCGATAGTTTGGTGATGTCTTTGTGTGTCATTATGATTTTTCATCAAATTTGATTGTTGGAAATGCATTACACAAGTGGTTATTTAAAGACAGAATTCTAGTCAAAGTAAAAGTGTTGATAGTTTAAAAAAGGATAGTTAGAATAAAAAAAATAGTTTTTTCAAATGCTGAACATGGTATTCATAATTCATAACAAAAGCCAGACTTCCAGTTGACTGCATTATCTATGATGTTTACATATATGGGTACCAAGTTAGAATATGTATGGGTGTGTGTATGCTAGGCTAATCTAGATGTATTTGATATACACTAAAATATATTGGCTTCATTGTACACATTGTTTGGCAGAGATAATTCATATGAACACGTTTTTACGGCTCTTTCTATTGCTGAGCTTCACATCCTGATCCTGTCACATGTGACTGATCAGAGATCGGGTCAGATAGGGCAGCAGGAGAGAACCCGTGCTGGTGGATCTGTGTTGTTGTCAGTTATGAGTCTATGAAGCTGGTTTCAGGGGGGTCAGTGTTGAGGAATGAGTATCAAGACCGAAAGTGTTCTTTGTTTGAGTGATATAGAGGAATGTGATTTGTATTTGATATCCCAGTGCAGTTTATTGTACCATACAGTGGCAATCTGTGGTGAGCTAAACCTGAATGGAAGCAGTGAGCTGCCTGGTTGAAAATCTACTTAAAGCCTGTGAACCACGAGCCACAATGTCAGTATGTTCCACAGGTGGGACCAATAACACACTGAGGGTAAGGGGACCGGCGCACATCAACGAGCGTTTCTGACAGCAATACAAAATCACTGAGAATGGAATGTCCTCATAATATAAAAATAATAAATATATATAATCCCCAGCCCCCACCCTCACCCCCAACTTGTAATGCACATCCAAAAAAGAAAAACAAGTCAGGTTACTTACTCTTCTCTGTGATATACTTTGCTTTACAGCTTTTAACACACACACTCACACACACACACACACACACACACACAAAGAAAATCGCAGCTCAGTATCGGAGTCTACACATGTTGCACTTTATTTTGCTAATCTTGTCTTGTTGACAGAAGAGAAAACGATAAAGGGAACGACAGGACTGAGTACATTGCCTCACTGTCCTGAAACAGGTTTGGCGGTCGGGACAATTTCTGATGTTTGTTGAAGTGGAACATTCAAGGTTGCACAAACCTTTGGCGGTGATAAACTGGTGATTACTATTCCTTTGCTCCCATACCAGTGTGTTTACTCCATGTAAACACTGTCCGCGAGGAAGGTTCCGAACCTGAATCACACTGCAATTATTAATAATAATAATAATAATAATAATAATAATAATAATATTAGCTTGCTAATAGTAAACTGAGAACTGAATTGGATCCCGTTTGCAAACTGAAAGCTGAAGTCCGCCCCGTCCTGAGTTATTTGCTTCACTGCTGTCAGGTGATACATGTAAGCATAATGTGATCTTGTGAGACCCTTTTGAAGCCTTTGGTTTTTAAACGAATCAGCTCTGTTGAATGGCGAGCTTTCATTGGGATCATGGAGTAACAGCGTATGTACCGGGGCCTTTCAAAACCGACTGGAACTAAGTTGCTACCCTCAGACAATGACGTCAGCCTTGCATCATGTCTGATTGTTTCTATATTTGACCAAACAGCTTTGAAGTTAATATCTTGCACGTGAGGGGATGTTTGCTTTTCAAAAATAGAATAGAAATAGAAATAGAAACCGCCCCTTCCTCCTAGAAATGAAGTTGTATGCTGCTAATTTGAGACAGCACGTATGTTATGAAAGGATCCCAATGGCACCCGTTAGGGTTAGTGATTCAGTTTGTGGCTTGACGACACTTCAGAGAGTTTAAACCAGATTGTAGCAATGGTCTTCGAACACATCATGCCTCAGTTAGTACGTTTTTGGTCAAATTAACAGTCACGCTTTCATTTTTTGCTCACGCTGTCTGCTGCAATTATTGCTGTGTGTTTATGCTAATTCATGAAATTATTTCTTTTTACAAAGTAGCCCTCTGACAGGATGAAAGAACATACAAGCACAGCCAATTTGATTATTTTTTGAGAAGTACACATCCCACCACTACCGTAGTCAAATTGAAGCCGCACTATTCAAGGATATGTCTAACACGTTCCTGTTAGTATTTGAGTAAAAGATATATTTGATTACCTCATACACACACACACACACACACACACACACACACTAAATCTTAGGATGTTTAACTCTCACCATACTCCAGCGGATGACATTTATCTGGTCAAATTTAGTCTGAATTGGCACCTTGGACATTGCTGAACCCATTGTGCTGCAGCAATGCAATATGATTACTTTTCAATGTCAAATCAAAGCTGAATGATATACGTAACACTCTCCACGCAGCATTGACCTACATCGTAATCTCAGTGCAAACACAATAATGATTACATTGTGATAAGCTTCCTAGTGGTCACATTAGGCAGTGTTGTTATTTTAGCGAATGGGAGTTTACGGCCCATTTATCAGCATGTTTGGTGTCTCTCGGACGGAGAAAATGGCCCAGCGGAGCCAGAAAACGATATCATTAATTGGGTTGGTTGTTCTTGGTAGTTAGACAATCAAAAGAGCGAGGGCTCAGGCTTTGCTTGCATCGTGGGGCCTCGCCATCGATTTTCTGCTCTCGTTTCTTTTTGTTGTTGTTGTGGTGAATTTGCTTCAGGAGCAGATTTTTGTTTTCATTTCCTGGCTGCAGAAAGGTGGCGTCGGCTAGCTATCCTGTAATTAATCTGGCTAATCAATGGCTGATGCCTTGGGCGTATGCTGAGACTCAGGATCGAGAGATGTGTGTTTTTGTGAGAACATTTGAAGCCATGACAAGCCAAGTGTGTGTGTGTGTGTGTGTGTGTGTGTGTGTGTGTGTGTGTGTGTGTGTGAGTGTGTGTGTGTGTGTGTTTGTCTTCAGGCACATCGAGATAAGGGGAGCAGAAAGTTTGTTGAAATTCATATGGGGGAAACTCATAACTCATACCCCCCCCCAAAAGAAAATCACACACTTCGATACCAATTCCTGTCGAGGACTGAAGATGAAGGTATTTCTGAGCTCTGCGATGACATCGATCAAAGCCGTTGCCATGGCGACACTGCATCACTCTTCCTTTGCATAAATGAGTCAAGATAAAATTTGAAATCCAATTTGTATTGTTCGCCATGCTCAGAATAGATTACAGATGTATCAGCCAGCTGATGCTAATTCGGTTGGCAGCCTGCGTTGTTCTGGTGAGAAAGGAGAGGACCGAGGGGGCGGCGCCGGTCGTATGCGCACTGCTGTTTGTCATCATCTTTATTCACCTTGCAGCCACTCCACAGGCTGCAGGCATATGGCTTATGATAATTAGCGTCCGTATCAGGCCTCCGTCTCACCCTGAGTCATTCTCGCATCGCCTGTGATCTGCCGCTCCCATTTATTCACTTTGCTTTCAGCAAGCACTTCCAAATCAGATACCAGTCAGATCATTGACATTAGCATATGGCCCAAAGGTGAAAAATGAGTTTCCTTTTTCTGCCTGTTCTTATTTTTTCCCCGCAACTCTACAGAGAGGCTGCGTAGGGAGGAGGTGTTGTGGATGTACTGTTTGTAATGTTAATTTCATATCCCGGCGGAATCTGATACAGCAGTCTGATTATTCCTCTCTACATCGTGGACACAAGTGCACTGATGTGGAGAGAAACCATACGTTGCATGATGTTCTGGGCAAAACAAGTTTATCTTCTACCCAGCAACGATATTCACATACGATAATCATACATGGACAGAGACGGTCTAGTTGTTTACTGGAGCACATTCACGAGGAAGAAACCTCAACAGGGCCTTTTCTAATCACTGGCTACAATTCAAATGCAATTCTTTTCAGTTTTTTATGGCCACAGGTCACACATGATTAGTGTAAACAAGAATTTTCTTTTGTTGATCTGTTATTTCCGTCAATAACTTTTATTATGGGTACAGTTAAAGTCAGAGAGAGCTGGAGAGACGGAACATGTTTTATATCATTTATCGTCAAGTACAGTGTTGATAACTGTGTCTATATTAGTATTAGTACAGTGATAATAACTGTGATAATAACTGTCTTTATTAGTATTAGTACAGTGATAATAACTGTCTTTATTAGTATTAGTACAGTGTTGATAACTGTGTCTGTATTAGTATTAGTACAGTGATAATAACTGTCTTTGTTAGTATTAGTACAGTGATAATAACTGTCTTTATTAGTATTAGTACAGTGATGATAACTGTGTCTGTATTAGTATTAGTACAGTGATAATAACTGTCTTTATTAGTATTAGTACAGTGATAATAACTGTCTTTATTAGTATTAGTACAGTGATGATAACTGTGTCTTTATTAGTATTAGTACAGTGATAATAACTGTATTTATTAGGATTAGTACAGTGATAATAACTATGTCTTTATTAGTATTAGTACAGTGATAATAACTGTCTTTATTAGTATTATTACAGTGATGATAACTGTGTCTGTATTAGTATTAGTACAGTGATAATAACTGTATTTATTAGTATTAGTACAGTGATAATAACTGTCTTTATTAGTATTAGTACAGTGATAATAACTGTGTCTTTATTAGTATTAGTACAGTGATAATAACTGTCTTTATTAGTATTAGTACAGTGATGATAACTGTGTCTTTATTTGTATTTGTACAGTGATGATTACTTTGTCTGTATTAGTATTAGTACAGTGATGATAACTGTCTTTATTAGTATTAGTACAGTGATGATAACTGTCTGTATTAGTATTGGTACAGTGATGATAACTGTGTCTTTATTTGTATTTGTACAGTGATGATTACTTTGTCTTTATTAGTATTAGTACAGTGATGATAACTGTCTTTATTAGTATTAGTACAGTGATGATAACTGTCTTTATTAGTATTATTACAGTGATGATGACTGTGTCTTTATTAGTATTAGTACAGTGATGATAACTGTGTCTTCATTAGTATTAGTACAGTGATAATAACTGTGTCTTTATTAGTATTAGTACAGTGATGATAACTGTCTGTATTAGTATTGGTACAGTGATGATAACTGTGTCTTTATTTGTATTTGTACAGTGATGATTACTTTGTCTTTATTAGTATTTGTATAGTGATGATAACTGTGTCTGTATTAGTATTAGTACAGTGATAATAACTGTATTTATTAGTATTAGTACAGTGATAATAACTGTCTTTATTAGTATTAGTACAGTGATAATAAATGTGTCTTTATTAGTATTAGTACAGTGATAATAACTGTCTTTATTAGTATTAGTACAGTGATGATAACTGTGTCTTTATTTGTATTTGTACAGTGATGATTACTTTGTCTGTATTAGTATTAGTACAGTGATGATAACTGTCTTTATTAGTATTAGTACAGTGATGATAACTGTCTGTATTAGTATTGGTACAGTGATGATAACTGTGTCTTTATTTGTATTTGTACAGTGATGATTACTTTGTCTTTATTAGTATTAGTACAGTGATGATAACTGTCTTTATTAGTATTAGTACAGTGATGATAACTGTCTTTATTATTATTAGTACAGTGATGATGACTGTGTCTTTATTAGTATTAGTACAGTGATGATAACTGTGTCTTCATTAGTATTAGTACAGTGATAATAACTGTGTCTTTATTAGTATTAGTACAGTGATGATAACTGTCTGTATTAGTATTTGTACAGTGATGATTACTTTGTCTTTATTAGTATTAGTACAGTGATGATAACTGTCTTTATTAGTATTAGTACAGTGATGATAACTGTCTTTATTAGTATTAGTACAGTGATGATGACTGTGTCTTTATTAGTATTAGTACAGTGATGATAACTGTGTCTTCATTAGTATTAGTACAGTGATAATAACTGTGTCTTTATTAGTATTAGTACAGTGATGATAACTGTCTGTATTAGTATTTGTACAGTGATGATTACTTTGTCTTTATTAGTATTTGTATAGTGATGATAACTGTGTCTGTATTAGTATTAGTACAGTGATAATAACTGTATTTATTAGTATTAGTACAGTGATAATAACTGTCTTTATTAGTATTAGTACAGTGATGATAACTGTGTCTTTATTTGTATTTGTACAGTGATGATTACTTTGTCTTTATTAGTATTTGTATAGTGATGATAACTGTGTCTGTATTAGTATTAGTACAGTGATAATAACTGTATTTATTAGTATTAGTACAGTGATAATAACTGTCTTTATTAGTATTAGTACAGTGATAATAACTGTGTCTTTATTAGTATTAGTACAGTGATAATAACTGTCTTTATTAGTATTAGTACAGTGATGATAACTGTGTCTTTATTTGTATTTGTACAGTGATGATTACTTTGTCTGTATTAGTATTAGTACAGTGATGATAACTGTCTTTATTAGTATTAGTACAGTGATGATAACTGTCTGTATTAGTATTGGTACAGTGATGATAACTGTGTCTTTATTTGTATTTGTACAGTGATGATTACTTTGTCTTTATTAGTATTAGTACAGTGATGATAACTGTCTTTATTAGTATTAGTACAGTGATGATAACTGTCTTTATTATTATTAGTACAGTGATGATGACTGTGTCTTTATTAGTATTAGTACAGTGATGATAACTGTGTCTTCATTAGTATTAGTACAGTGATAATAACTGTGTCTTTATTAGTATTAGTACAGTGATGATAACTGTCTGTATTAGTATTTGTACAGTGATGATTACTTTGTCTTTATTAGTATTTGTATAGTGATGATAACTGTGTCTGTATTAGTATTAGTACAGTGATAATAACTGTATTTATTAGTATTAGTACAGTGATAATAACTGTCTTTATTAGTATTAGTACAGTGATAATAACTGTGTCTTTATTAGTATTAGTACAGTGATAATAACTGTCTTTATTAGTATTAGTACAGTGATGATAACTGTGTCTTTATTTGTATTTGTACAGTGATGATTACTTTGTCTGTATTAGTATTAGTACAGTGATGATAACTGTCTTTATTAGTATTAGTACAGTGATGATAACTGTCTGTATTAGTATTGGTACAGTGATGATAACTGTGTCTTTATTTGTATTTGTACAGTGATGATTACTTTGTCTTTATTAGTATTAGTACAGTGATGATAACTGTCTTTATTAGTATTAGTACAGTGATGATAACTGTCTTTATTAGTATTGGTACAGTGATGATAACTGTGTCTTTATTTGTATTTGTACAGTGATGATTACTTTGTCTTTATTAGTATTTGTATAGTGATGATAACTGTGTCTTTATTAGTATTAGTACAGTGATGATAACTGTGTCTTTATTAGTATTAGTATATTGATCAAAAGTCTCTCCAGCTGTTAAAACCAGCTGATCACAGTTGATCAAGCTGTGATCAGCAGCTGCCATCATCAGAAACAGACGTTGCATCATGTGGCGCTACTGAGGAAAGTAGTAGAAAATAACATCTCATTTCTCTAAAAACATATTTCCTTGTTTCTTCTCTCCTCGCATGGAGACACAAAGTAAAGGGAAACAGGGATGCAACTAAGAGACTTGAGAGTGAGAGAGACTAAGAGACTAAGAGACTCCCCCTGACTTGAGAGTGAGAGAGACTAAGAGACTCCCCCTGAGCCATCTTGGTTTAGGGCCATCACCTTCTTGTTTTTTAGAAACGACAAGTGACACGAGAAGGAGGAGCTAAGTACAACTGAACGCTGAATAAAAACACTTTTAGGTGACAACATGTTTTACAATTAGCTCTCATAAAAGGAAAACATCACTTTCTAATTGGTGCAATCCACCCATAGTTCCGTTTTTTTTTTTTTTTTTTTAGTTTAGACTACAACAGAGTTCATATTTTACTCCAGTTCATAAAAACTCCTTTAGTGGATGATTTTGTCTGCGGGGTTAAAAAATATAAGCCAAACCTTTGCAGTCCCAGCGAACAGCATTCTCAGTTTATTTAATTAAATTATAAATGCATTATTAATTACTTTGAGTTTAGTCTGTTCGAGATTTATAAAGGCTATTTATTTACGTCAGCAATTTATTACTTTGAGTTTGTTGTTCAGTGATCCAGATTTTTTAGGCATTATTAGTTTGACTTAGATGTTAGGGGTTTTATTGTCTTTTTGCGGGGAAGCGGTATCGGCCAATTAATTGGCTGTCGGCTTTTTGCCGCTACGAAATATCGTTATATCGGACATTTAAAAAATCCACTATTGGTCGACCTCTAGTTAACAATGGTAATTACTGAGGTAATAAATCAAATGAGAAGAAGTCGCGACCTGCTGGCCGCTAATGCGGCTGTTTAAGGCACAGCCGCATTAGCTTCACTACTCAGACCCAGAGGTCAATGCCTGATTTTTATTAATTTTTTAAGTGCTCAGTGTCATTAATATTTCATAAACATTTGTGTCCCCTGCTGATACACATCTGCACTGAACAGCTATGACGTTTCTAGGCTGAATGACTTGTATGGCGTTAATTAAAATGTAGAAACAACCTTCTCGTTCGCACAACCGGCTATGAGCCAGCACTTGTTTGGAGATTTCATTGTTTGTTTTTTGTCTTTTTGTCTTTGTCTTATAAAATATAAAATATAATTCTTCTGCACACCATAAAATTTCATTCCCAAATTGCTAGATTTCAAATAACTCTGGCTGCAGAGAAAGCTCCACAGTCTCCTTGATCCGGGGCCAAAGCTCCTTCGATGCGTCAAACAGCAGGTCCTCTCTCTGGAAAAGAGAGACTTGTGCCTCGCGGTCTGCTGTCTGGTCACATAAAAACATCATGGAAGCTGAAGATGAGCCTCTGGACAGGAGCCAGACTGGGACAGGAAGCATCCTTTTCCTTGGTTCAGATCACAAGCCGTCGACCTCTGAGGTCTCCTTCCTTTTATTCCTCAGTCTCCTGTTCTATCTCCCTGTCGTTTCCTCTCATCCTCTGTTTCCTTCTCTCTCTCTCTCTCTCTCTATGACCAAGTCAGTCTTTCTACTGCGAGCATGCGAGTATTCCAGATTAACCGATGCCACCATGGCTGACGTCCACACTCGTTTTCCTCATAGACGTCTGTAGTTACGTTTAGATGAGGCAGGACCAGCCCCATGAATTGGCAAACAACTTTAGCCGAGATCCAATTTGGTCATGGAATTGCACGCTAATTGGAAATTACGAAGTTACGGAACGCTGGCTCCAGAAGCCAGTCTGAGGCTGAGCATGTGCCACTCTGCTCAAGTGGGACTTCACGAGCACCGTATCTGGGTTTTTCATTTTTGATTCTATACGAGGGGAGCAGCCAGGCACTTTCGTAATGGATTGAAATTTCAGACCGCATATGAAAACAATTCCGAGCGAGGCACACATACAGAAAGTTATGACGACGACATGGAATTGAAGTCTAATGTTATATCCAGAAGAGAACCGTTTCCTGTCTACTGTACTTTTCTTTAGTTGGGCCGTATAGACCAAGATTTTAATACACTCTGACAAATAACTTTCATTTAATCAAACTAAATGCAGAAAAATTAACTTCAGGGACAAACTATAAGCAGTTGTTGGAAGTTAATTAGAAAACACATTATTATGCCAGAGTCTCTAATTCAAACCCGTGTTGTTTCCTCTTACAGCAGCTCATATGTGGCTTCAGTAATCTTCGCTGTGCTTGCTGTAGTGGGCTTCACACTCACATCCCGCTTGTCTCAGTGAAAATATTGTGAAATCCGTCATTAGATGAGGAAAAGAGGATATGCTTTATTTTAAGGCGATGTGGTTGGAGCGTGAAGAGGTTGCAGGGAAACACAGCTATTGTTGTGAAGAACGTGCTTGAATTTCAATGACAATTTCCAAAAATCTGCAGCCTCCTTTTCGCCCTCCACCACGCCACTGTGTTTTCTTCCCTCTACGTAATGACATTTTTCTGAGGGACAAAGTAGAAAATGTGTCCAGCGTTAATCTCTGTGCCATATGGGAGGACTGATAGATGCTGCGATGCTAAGTGGCTCGCTCAAACCGTGCTGGGACAAAATAATTGTAATTTATGAGGGCAAACCTTCCGATTCATCACAGAGCATGCTTTTTCAGAGCAGCCGCGGCACATCATTACGAGGGGTATCGCCTTTCCCTCTCATTGGCTCTCTAATCCAATAGGAGAGTGGTTTTAGCCCAACCTACCTCGACACAGGCTGTTGTCTTTGGCAAAGCTTGGTTGTAATGGCTTTGACCTGCCGAGCGCGAGCCGCTAATGCAGGTTTATGTGACATGGCGAAGACGTCAGTCAGGCGCCATTAGGACGTCCTCATGGCACCACTGCTGTGGCTTAACAGGGGGAGAGCTTCCTGTTTCTGTGAGGACTTAAGTACATGTGAGCACACATCATGCAAACATTTCATAGCGCTCTAGTGGAAGATTGGCTCATCACGCCATCACACTGTGTTTTCAGGTGAACGTTTTCCCGACTTCCAAGCTACAGATTCCTCTTATGACAGAATGAGTTCCCATTTTCACACTGCTTTGTTTAAAAAAAAAAAACTCAACCAATTCTCAACCAATTTGCAGCTAAATCAGTTCCATTTTGAAAAGTAACTGGGAGCTCAAAAGCCGTAAAATGAGATGGACAATGTTTCATCCCATCAAAGTGTAACAATGGGCTTTTGCCTGTTGACCATAAGAAGGTGATTCAAGCTTATTAAAAAAAAAAAAAATGCAGGAGTCTCATTTCATTTGAAACTTTCCCTTTGTGGCCAATTATTTATAATTTTCACACCACTAAAGGTGTATTGAATAAACTTTGAACATTTTAAACCTTTATCTTCGGCTAATGGGATAACATTAAAGTGACCGTTTTCATGAAGGAATCTATCAGCTGATGAGTGATGTGTGCAGCCGGAATGCTGCTCGTGATTTTGGCCTCGGAGTGACATTTTTACTCCAAAGGCTGCATGGGCCAAAAAGAGTAAGTTTTCAATGCCAGAAATCACTGCAGCTGGAACAGTTTTTTATGAAGTCATTGGTATTGATCAATAAGACCCTGCCATTATATTATATTGTGGTCAATTTGTCAGTAGCAGTAAAAAGGCTATTATTGCCACTTAAGTTATACTGCACACTGTTAAAACCTTGTGGGAATCCAACACAGATCACATAGGTTTTGACCTCAATTAGTCATCATTGTAAAGCCAAAGTTTCAAGTGAAGTGAACAGCCAGGAACTCACACTGAGCAACACAAACAGAGGACGCATCAACTCTTCGTATTCCAGTATGAAGAGTGCAGGCGCTCTGAAGGGTTCAGGAGGACAGAGTCTGCACTTGTTCGCCGGCTACAACCGGCTTCCAAGTCGGTGCCCGGACAGAAATAGCATCAGTTGACAGGTTATGTGTGTCATGTACCAACCTGCTGACCTCCCACCCCACCAGGGTCAAGTTCTAAAGCCTCCCCCGACTCCAACTCTGCGTGACCTCCGGCTTCTGTCACAATCGAAGAGGCTTCAGTCTATTCACAGAGAACCAGGAAGGCTTCGTGTGGCAGGGTTTTGATTTTTGCAAGTGTTTTTTATTTTTTTCTTCTTTTTTTGCAGCAACTTCCTCCCTTGTTGCACACTTGAACTTCTGCAGTCCCTCAAAATAAAAATTCCAGGGCGAGACTTAGTCACGGGATAGTGGCTGGCAACACAAATCAAAGCATTACAATGTGTTCGAACCCCAGTAGGCGTCAGGGCAGATATTACATTTCATATCAAATTGTGTTAATCCTCTGTGGCTTTTTGAAACCTGTCGTCCCTGGATTCACATGTGTTCCAGTCTGCATGTATCTGCCCAGCTGACACTGACTTGAAACTTTAATATCTCACTTGAAACTTTAAAATATGCAGCCAAGGACAAAAAAAACAAACAGTGCAGGGCAAGGACATGAACAAGAACCCCAGTGTATCCCAACCACTCGTATATGTCCAATTCGGAGTGCCCTCTCTGCTTTATTATGTGCAAAGCTCACTTTCATATTGAAAACAGGAGGAGGGAAGAGGGGGGGGGGGGGGGGGGGGGGGGACATGGGGTCACGGGGGCCTGTCACAAAGAGCATTTGCAAAAAAGGGCAATCGCATCAATTTGATTGAAGACCTGTTGAAAATGCTGAAGGCTTGAGCTCTGGGTGAGGGCCTGTTTTACGCATCAGTACTTCTTGTATTGCTTCCCTCCGCTGTGTTTTTAGCGCTGATCACATGGAACCCCCCCCCCCCCTGCCACCCCCACCTCCCACCCGAATCGTGAGCAAAGGGATGAACCCAGACATCCGCGACCACCCTCCATTTGGGCTCAGAGTGGATGTGCTTGCGTTAATCTTCCTGAAGGACAGACGGGTCAGCGGAGATGAACCGTGAATCGCCTCCGCCCCGTCCCACAGCGCTCCGCATTACATGGGGGCCCCTCCTTTTGGCTTGGACGGCCATATTTCCATGTTAGGGCGTACCTGTCTCCATTTTTGCGTTTATGAGGCGCTGGACAGCTGTTTGAGAGGTTCCAACACACACACACACACACACACACACACACACACAGACATGTTTTGTATATGATTCATGCCTCTCCCCCTCAAGTCCCCTCTGCCACAGCGATCCTGTTTACTCTCCATCACCAGCATCACTACTCTGGCCTTTTAAATGGAATAGAACACCCACTGACCTTCTCCTTCACCAATGAACCCAGGTATAGACCTCAGTCACCGTGCTCTCGTTCTCCTTGTTCTGCCTGATAGATTTGGGTGACATTCTCAACCTGCAATAAGGAGGCGAGCCGAGGCATGTTCTCATGTAAGGAGGGGTGGGCGGGGGAGTTTTAGATAAAGTAGTCTGTGACTTGTTGAGGATAATTGTCATGAAAATGTCAAAAGATATGAAAACTATCACAGTGGAATTGAAGCAGTCAAGCAAATTATTTACGTAATAGAGTTCCACTCTAACCCATAATCATGTAACAAACATGACAAATGTGAGCTCTGTTGTACCACTTGTGACAAAGGCCGTGCCACGTTGCAGTATTTGGGCCTGTTAGAGACACAAGGTCGGGCGGCTTGGCTGAGTTTAACACAGACAACGATGGAGACAGTGAAGGACAGAGACTGAGGAGCCAGTGGTCAGACAAAGACTGAGGGTAGACTGCTATTGTACTGCTCCTGGATGTAAAAATGAGATTTACAATATGAAAGCCAAGGACAAAACAGTTCATATTCATAAACTGCTGCTGAAAATAAGAGATGGAGGCCTCATAGCTGCACTGACTCCTGATGCAGCTGACTCTTGTCTCCTCAACATTATATTCGTGGCCGCAAACAATATATAAACACCGAAAGCATTTTAATATATAAGCATATATAATATAATATATATTATTGTGAAGCCCACATTAAAGCGTTTGTTGACAAGTATCTTGCTGCAAGCTTCCGCTCTGTAGCTACTGGCTCGACATCCGCACACCAAAACCAGTACAGCCAGTACACACTCTGGGGTGACTTTAAGCTTCTCCTGTTTTAGGATTTATTCTTTGCGTCTTGCATCAAGTTATTCTAACGGTGGGATTTACATTGCACATTTTTCTATACCATCTGCCAAAAAAAACGTAGATTAGAAAAAAGAAAAGAATAAGTGAAGCCATCATGAACGGCTGCAATGCAAGGCACAATAATTTATTTTTGAAACGATGTCTTTGTTATTTAACCCGAGGAGTCGACGCCACACTCTGGAGGCGAGTCAACTGCACTGTTATGTGTGCATGTGTGGTTTTTAATATTTTTATATCAGATATTATGCAAGGGGATTATTCTGATTTATTTAGGCAACACCGTGCCAAAACACGAACGTGTGATGCCCTCTCATAAGTAGAGGACTAGCTTGAGTGGTGACAACCCAAAACTTTCTGACTGCTAAAATGAGAAAGAAAGAAGAGAGCAATTGTTCAAAGGGCCAGAGCTTTTCCAATTTCTTCCCAACTCTGTTCTACAACATATTGTCTAGTCCACATGGGCCTATTTAGAAAAACAGCTATTATATAAACTAAATTCCCCAAAAGCTCTCAAGCATTAAGGCTGGTGCATATTAGCGGTTATTGTTCCATAAACCTCTCATGGTAGTTTCTCAATGATAGCTCAAGCTCTACACAGAACTGGTCATGATCATGTATGCTTTAAAGCCTTACAAAGGATTTGTGTAGTTGCTTAAAAGAAAGAGCCATGTCCACTGTCTAACTGTCGGATTGCATTAATCATAATGCATACACAGGACGTGACAAGCGCAGCAAAAGGCACTTTGTCTTTACCTTTGAGAAATATATGCCTGGCCCAATTACAGAAGCTGTCCAAGCTTGGGCTGTACTATTGTGATCAACAATTACTTACCCCCGCCCCCCCATCCGTCCCTCCCCCAGCTCTCCTCTCTCAGCTGTTTGAAGCTAATAGAAATTAGTTACCTTGACAATATCGGGCCCACCCTGCTTTGGTCCAGGCCCTGGACAAATTAAGACTGATTGCAGTTAGATGTAACATTGGTTATGATTTAAAACCTCTGTTTAATGGCTATTTCCATATTAGCCTGCGGTCCTGTACTTCCTCCAATTTTTTCCATTTACTTCTAGATACCGTCTCAGGATTATAGTAATGGGGCTTTGTTGTTATGGCTGCATGGTTTGCTCCATCTCATCTTGGAAATAGGCCTCATCAGAGATTTGATGAGAACCTACTAATAGGACAGATGTTTGAAGGGAAAATCAATAGAGCTCAGCTATTAGGAGGTAGAGGGATACAAGCACACTCTACGTCTGAAATAGCATGAGTGCATAGAACCATGCAACTCTAGTGTGTGTGATTACATGCACACTAGAGTTGCAAAAACATTTTGTTTTTTTAAATAAATAAATTGTATTTCATAATTCCGGGAGCTGTTCTCTTGCATTGGCAACAGTCTGTGTGTGTCTATATAGGGAGGGAGATTAATATAATAAGTTGAAAGAGGTTTCTGGGAAAAGAAATCAAAAGTATTTGGCAACAGTGTAACGTGAAAATGAGGCAAAAGGCTGCATCGCGTGACGTGTGAGCCAACAGGTGCCTTTGCCTGATTCATAACCGGACAACAGCATCTATGTGGGGAAAGTACTGCTTTAGATTTACTGTTTGGGCTTAGGAAGCGGTAATCTTTTTGGAACCAGATTCAGACACAGAAAAAGAAAGTAGAAGAGCCTAAAGAGAAAGAGAGATGAATGTATCTTTCTCCACCAAACGTTGCGGTCATACCCCGACATGCTGCCATAATCTTTTTTAAAAAGTTGTACAAAAGCTCATTGTGCTCAGTTACAACTCATGGAAATGGAATTTAATCAGCCCAATGTGCCATCGAGGAAGACGATAAAGATGAATGGACTGGCTGAATTAATCGTCTAAATTTAAATCTTTATGTTTATTCATTACGAGTATAGAAGCTACCTTTTGAACATGGAAGAGTGACTCCTACGCTGAGCAGTTTTAATCATGTGTTTGGAATTACTAGTTTCAATAGCATTCTAGTATTGCTATACACTGTGCAGACCTGCATCAATGTATATTTTCGCTTCCAGTTTCAAAAGCCAGCAGGGAGGAATCCTTGACCTTTGTTCTCAATTTGATTTGAATTCTGCATATGACAATTGTCCACATGAAGCAACACCCAGTAAGGTCACTTTTAATTCTTTACAAAATGACTTGTATGACCAACAAAAAAAAACACAACATCATTGATTTATGATCTCATGTCCCTATTAGCCGGAAAACATTGTTTGTCAATGCCTCCAAACTTTGAAAGCCTTTATGTATGATTGTTGCAAAACTGATTTTCTCTTTTCCAATGATTGTAGCAAAAGACACCCAGTTGGCAACACCCTTCAGGCCTCCCTCGGAAACCATTCCCCAAAATGATCATTATGAACATACACAACGAACACTGCTATTGTTAGACTCACAGCTGTCTAGCTAGCAGCTTGTGGAAGACATTTGATTTATTGTTTGCTGTCGGGATGTAATGAGAATTTCAACATAACAAAAAAAATGTTTTGAACAAACATCACCAACCCAAACTTTAAGTACAAAACCAGATTGGTTTCGGTCAGGAAAAGTTCAAGGTCGGGGCCAAAATGGCTATTAACATTGTGGTCATGGTTAAAAGAATACAGCAGGACCCCAGACAGTAACAGCAGTGTTTGTGTCAGGAGTATTTTCTCTTCTGCCAGCCCTACGGTTAAGGTATGATTTAGTTAAGGCAAGTTAAAGTACTCGCTAAAAGCACATCTTCATGGTAAAAATAAACACAAGTGGACTTTTTGAAGGAAACAAACTGCAGTTTCGGGCAAAGGTATCCTGGAAGACTTTTTGGTGCAGACTTAACCGATCCGTGCTGCTGAACTCACTTGACCAATGCGGTTATGTTCCCAGCATTCAATTTGGTGCCCAGAGCAGGTGGTCTTTAAATAGGAGCAGTAACTCAACCTGCTCTGAACTCCTTTCTACCACCTGCACAAACCAGCCACATGCTTTTGCATCTTTCACTTCACCCATTATAAGTTCAGCATGCTTTTGATTCTTTCTTTGTTCTGATGTGGACACGCGTCCACATCAGAACAAAAGAATAACTTACGCCCTACTTACTCAGCGGGCAGCTGCCTTTTAGAAAATGGGTTTTAATGGACTTGAATATACAGTAGCCTTCTGAATATGTCATCTAATTCTGTGGATTTTGCTAGAGTGATTGGAGTTAGCTCTTATAAGGTCACTTGTGGGCCGGAGGGAGCCGTGTCTATGCTGTGTTCAAGTGTACCTCCTGATTAGAAGCCCAGGAGCGAGTGCAATTTCAAAGTCCTCGCTGCCAATTTCGAACGAAATTCCATTTAGAACCAAAATAATGCCGTAAATGTATGAGACACTCAAATCCATTTCCTCCTTTTCTTCTTGCGTAGAGGTAATTTGTCATTTTGAAAATTCGCGAAATTATGCCCAGGACTAAATGAAGAGGGAGGTGGGGAGCAAGGATAAGCCCCCAAATAAATCAGCTTATTCTGTTATATTTTCATGAAAAACAGGGGAACTTAGTTGCTATTTGATCTCACAAGCCACTCTCTTTCAAAGAGTCATCTGGTTTTCATTTCCACAAACTCATTTTGTGATGACTTCTCAAGGCAAAGCTTTTAACATTCTAATGTAAAGGTTGAATGTCAAGGAAGTCCTGTGAAATGTTTGGCCATTTTGAATGCCTTCCAACTATTAAAATGCAGCTGAAGAATTTCCTTTTTACTACAAAAGATAAAACAAAAATGGCGATTTCTATCTAAATGGTGAGTCTTCTTTTCAAAGTTGCTCTGTTGTTGCTGTATGAAATATGTACTGATTGCTGTTACACATTAACACCCATCTTAAATCGACCAAATGTGTCGATTAGAAGCCCGTAATTGCATATTGTTATGCCGGCTGCAAACACGCACACATTGTTCTTCTCTCTTTTCTTCTCTTACATTGTATTGTGTTTTCTTTTGTTCAGCTCCATCTCCCACATCCCAAACGCTCATGGACCATGGCTCCCCAGTCACCTTCTGGAATCCCACCCAGCCCCCAAAACCTTTCATAATATCAGCCGGCACTACGAACATCTCGCTAACATACTCTGTCATTTTTCATTCAGAGAGCCTGTCAGAGCCCATTACACTGGTGTCAGAAGACCTGAGAGCATCGCGGGGGGAAGGTACCTGGTGTCTGGTGTCAGACCCGTCAACTCAAACCAACCCCCCCAAATCCGATCCCCGTCTTAATAAATGCAGACAACCTGAGCTCCTATAGCACCCAAATCAATGGAGCATGGCAAGGTCAACACGCAGACAGCTACTTCCAGTTACAAACGGGAGGAAGTGGTTTGAGCGACTGGGTGAGGGGTGGAGGAGGAACGGCTGCTAACAGCCTCCACTCCACGTATTAGCACCTTGATGTACAGGGTCATAGTGCAGCGATATGATGAGGTCGGTCAAGTAGTGCATTATTCAAAGAATGGAGCTCCAAGGCTGGCTAAGTACCATGTCTACATGGTGGACTTTGATATACATTGTCCCAATAATATTCTTTAAAAATGTGCCAAATTGTAAAAGCACATTCTGGTTTCATGCGACGCATGTATTTTTTGCTTTTGCTGAGACCTGGGAATGCAGCGACCGCTGAAAGAGTCAAGCAAGACGCATAGAGAAGTTGTGCAACTTTGACTGCCCACATTTGCCGGAAGGATTATCACAAGCATTTTGGTGCGCTTACTTTTATATCGTTTTTCCTCCAATTTAGATGTTGTTTGTACAATGTCACCACAATGGGCAGAAATGACAAAATAATAATGAAAATACAACTAATATGTTCTTTTCGCGGATGATGTGGTCCTGTTTGCCTCCTCGGACCGTGACCTCCAGCATTCACTGGGGCATTTTGCAGCCGAGTGCGAAGCGGCAGGGGTGAGAGTTAGCACCTCCAAATCTGAGGCCATGGTGCTCTGCCGGAAACCGGCGGATTGCTCCCTCCAGGTGGGGGCAAACTGCCTACCCCAAGCGAAGGAGGCCAAGTATCTCGGGGTCTTGTTCACGAGTGAGGGTAAGGTGGAGCGGGAGATCGACAGGCGGATCGGTGCGGCTGCAGCAGTAAAACAGGCGCTGTACCGGTCCGTCTTGGTGAAGAGGGAGCTGAGCCGGAAGGCAAAGCTCTCCATTTACTGGTCGGTCTACGTTCCAACCCTCACCTATGGTCACGAACTCTGGGTCGTGACCGAAAGAACGAGATCTCGGATACAAGCGGCCGAAATGAGCTTCCTCCGTAGGGTGGCCGGGCTCAGCCTTAGAGATAGGGTAAGGAGCTCGGACATCAGGGGGGAGCTTGGAGTCGAGTCGCTGCTCCTTCGTGTCGAAAGGAGTCAGCTGAGGTGGTTCGGGCATCTAGTCAGGATGCCTCCTGGACGCCTCCCATTAGAGGTTTTCCGGGCACGTCCAACTGGTAGGAGGCCCCGGGGAAGACCGAGGACACGCTGGAGGGATTATATCTCCCGGCTGGCCGTGGAACGCCTCGGGATCCCCCAGAATGAGCTGGAAAGTGTTGCGGGTGAGAGGGAAGCCTGGGTCGTCCTACTGAACCTGCTGCCACCGCGACCCGACCCCGGATAAGCGACTGATAATGGATGGATGGATGGATGTTCTTTTAGATATGAAATTCAATATTTATTTTTAAACAAAAAGCAAACAATTACGTTATTAGGGGCAGAATTTTGCATTTGTTCCCAAACTTTTGAGAAATTCAAGCTGTGGTTGAAGCAACTTTAGTTTGCAAGAACAGAGACTTCACATCCCTGTGAGGATGAACAGGGTAGTGTGAGTGTAGCATCTGAGACCTCTGTAATCTTTTGTCTGCCTGGCATTTTCCACGGGAGAGGCCTGAACGGTCATTTACTGGGAGATGTTGTCAAAGAGCGGTCGGGCGCCCCTTTCTTCTACTGCGGCCTCTTTGTCTCCCCAGTTGATGCTGCTGAATGGTCCGGGATGTGCACTGTGATACTGCAGATCACTCGCCCTGGGGCAAGAGCATTACCATCCTCTCTCTCTCTCTCTCTCTCTCTCTCTCTCTCTCTCTCTCTCTCTCTCTCTCTTCTCTCTCTCTCCCTGCGTTTCCCCGAATACGAAAAACAGAAATTGAGGCACCCGTGGAGCGGCCTCTAGCTAGCAGTGGCGGAGGCCTGTGTACTCATTTGTCAGCTACATATGAAACTCGATGGAGACAAAAAAACATCCACAACATACAATGGCACATTGGAACATCTCATCATTTCAGCTTTCCAGCTGCAAAAAAAAAAAAAAAAAACTCAATACAAGCAGCATTGTGTGCTCTCACAAAAGATGAAAGGCGTTTCTTTGCGCTCACAGGAGGCACACAAGCCAGGGGTATCAATAGCACGCTATAATAGGCAGCGCTCTATTTCCTCACTGTTTAGACACCTCAAGTCACTCATGCAAATTGCCAATTGCCACAGTCAATGCTTTCACACAGAAAGGGTTGGGTGCTCCTCTTTTTCTTCATCTTCTTTGTGGGTTTATTTGTCAAAATGTGATGATATATTTTTCAAAAGGGAGTCGAATGGAAAAGGTTCTGTAAAAATGTTGATTTGAAGTGAAATGCGTTCCCTGGGATAGCCAGTGGGATCGTTTTGATGCCCCGACATGTTATTTGCCTGCGTGTTATTACATCTAGGTTACAAGAAGCCGTTTCAAGGCTCAATGTGACAAGTGTGAACGTATAACCCGCGTGGATTCCGGAGTCTTGCATTCGGAGGTGGCCTTATTGCATGCACTGCAGCTCGCACGCACATCACAAGACGTGTGAATGGAACTTTATTTATAAATGAACAGCGGATTTGAAAGTCGGGGAGGCAAATAATTGATCAGCACGGAGTCACGCTGCAAAACTAGGACTTGTGCGTCCCATGACTGTGGCTGTCAACACAGCATTTAAAATATGCACGGCATCTCATGAACTCATGCGGAGTCGCAACTGTTGTTTGAATTCAAGACTTCTTTACTTTTGTTTATTTGGGACTTTCGATCTGCACAAATGAAGACGGAGGAGGAGGAGAAAAAAATTACAAATGAGAACAAGTAAGGCGGTGACAGATAAAGACCGAGGGACAGAAAGAGATGATAAACACGCAGGGCGTCTATGCGAGATGACCGTGGGAATGGCAGCTGGGGCAGCAGAATAAATTTGAATGCTGATTCTCGGTTGATAAATAACTTTGTGAACCGGAGCACCTGGCCCGGTCTCCAGTGCAATCCAGTGTCACGGCGGGGCATGTGCCGACGCTTCGCCAACCTTTCCAGTCAAATGAATGGGTCTCCCGCTTCTGCGCTGTACTGAAACGCAACACGCTGCTCCTATTTGTGGGAACAGGGGGAGGGAAGCATTAATATTCAGCAGACAAAAACACAGACTAATTGAAAGATCCCGGTCTCGCTACATTTACAACCCCATGTCTTGTGGGATGCAGAATGGTCTCAGACTAAAAAATAAATATGGCAGATAACAAGAGCAAAGAGCTGAATGTAAGAATGCAAGACAATGTGCAGAAAAAAAAAGTGCTTTATATTAGGCCTGCTTGAGATCAACTGCCGCCTCGACCTGGACACTGGACAAGAGCAGGCTGCAGCAGCTGGGGGCGTTTACAGCATCCTATTAGATCTGATCTGTAGGCTACTTGTTGTTTGCAAACCCCATTCAAATGTATTTATATTTGTTTGTAAAAATATATATATGTAGAAATGTTGTTTTATCTGGCATTCCGTCCCTCGGTCTTTTAATGTCTGCTTTGCAAAACACTTTGCTGCTTGTTTTATGCAGTGTTATATACAGTAAACACCCTTTATTATTATCAACCATGCACTATATGCTATTAGATTGAACCCTCATTGCTAAACATGACACTGATAGCCTACAAGCTAGTGTTAAATCTTTCTCTCAGTAGATTCTCTACTAAACGTGGTGTTTGGTGTCAAAGCTCAGAGCCAATCAGCTCTTCGATCAGGCGACAGCCAGGCTTTTCCCATCATGCCCTGGAACTCGGAGAGCAACTGCGGCGCCTGGCTCTAAAAACTGTGGACGCCTCAATCTCGTGAGGTCATCGTTGCCCCGCGCGTGCATGACGTCAGAGCAGGTCGGGGTTAAGTCGTATCGATTCTGCGCAGGGCAGGCTCTTCTCCAGCGAACCGAGTGATTGAGATGACATGATGGCGTTCTCCTCATCACATTGCCTGGGAAGAGGATGTCGGTATAATGGCGTGCTTACAAATCTGGGTTAGACATTAACTATGTACACACCCCCTGTAGCTCGCGCTTTAAACGTGCCACTCCCCAGTCGTAGCCTCTCCTTTTGGCCCGATCCCGTACTGACTCCGCCTCATCTCCGTTTGATTTTTCCCCCTCCTCTTCGTGATGATATTCCCAGTGATATTTCCCGGGGCCGTGACTCCGCCGCTCCCAGTGCAAACAGTGCCCTCGCTAAGGAGGATGAAGACCAGAGGCCTGCCTATCATTAAACTAATTTCCAGGAAAACAACAGGGTGCACTAATGAGAAATTCTAATTAATATTCTAATTATTTTTATAATTGCCTTTGCCAAGTGATTATGCGCAGGGCCAATCCTTAATTTTGCCTCTGGCTCCACAGATTGGCGATAGGAGCTAAAGTTCATATTCTTGGTGTTCTCTTCAACATGTTAGACTATCAAGTGTAATTAGAAAGCCCTTTGATGATAAATAATGCCCTCACAACTCATTTAGCTTAAGTCTACATGACGTTCTACCTCATTGTGCACACCATCGTGCCCGAGGTCATGGGGAAGTAAATGAGGGAGCCGTTAAAGGGATTGAGTAGTTTCTCGCATCCAGTAAGGTAATGATCGGGGATGTTTACAGGGTTGATTCTCCCAAATTAAAAGAAAACATCATCTCATTTACCTCTAATGTCATCCTGCCGTGCAGTTTTATTGGAACGAGTTTGGGATGCGTCTCTTAGATTTGTGCCGCCACCCCCAATGCAATAGAGGTGAATGGAGAATTAGGTTTTGCAAACTACACACTGTTAATCAATACAACACTGTGAAGAGTTTCTTTAGCGAGCATTTCTTTGATTTTAAGCGATACCAAATTGTTCATAGTGAGGTCTATGGATTTTCCATAGATATCCATTCTCAAAAAAACATTTGCCAATTTTTTTAAATATTTTGAATAGTGCATTGTTTAAATCCATGTTTGCTAACTAGCATTATTCTTTTTTATTGTCTTTGTTAGTGTATTAATACTTTTCCATCACAACGCTGAGCCATAAAATCTAATATTATTGTCCAAATACCTCAATATCTACTGTATATTGCGACTATTTTGTTGGGTCGGCCATTGGTGCTTTCACAAAACATTTACACCATGAGATAATCATCAGTAATGTGGATGTAATGAGTGGCTACTGCTGGTCAAAACTGTTTCTAGTTTTTTAGATTAGTCGGTGCTTTGGATCCAAAGTATTTAAACTAACGGCTGAAACCTCAACATTCTGTATTACATTTACATGTATCTTCTCAGTTGAACCTCTCGACAGGTGTTGGATGAAACAATCCGGTTGTGTCTTCTAACAAACTTTATTTTAGCCGGAGCCAGCAGGCGTGCACCGTGACCCAGCACTTTGGTATTAACTGGAATACACAATATCAAATTCCGTTTTGAAGCATCAACATATTGCCCTTGTTCTTAAAGGATTGGGTGCACGGCATACAAATAAATAAAGAAATGACACGTGCTAATGCGGCATTGTTGCAAGTATTTACCATGTGTGCGTGTGTGGTGCCATATAGAAGATGCTGTATCTGTTGTTGCCATGCTTGTGACTGCTGATAAGACCCACATACTTATTGAGCCTTGGGGGGCTTTGTAGAAGCACTCAAAGGCCCAATAACTAGTCTGAGCTAAACGTGATGATTAGACATTTTGCCAGAAGAGAAAGCGCTGCAGGGTCGTATTTCTCCACACATGCGGCCTATAGTGTATGCGGTTGATAGTCTGGGGTAGTCCAGTGAAAGCTTTCTAGTTCGTAAAAGGATTGGTAATGTTCAGGCGCTACCGTGCTGTGGGTGAATCAACAACAGCCATAGCAGGGGCCCTCCCTCCCTCCATCCCTCCCTGGAAATGTGCAAGGCTTCCTACCAGGCAGCGTGACCACAAATGTCTGCCAGGCGTGGGCCGGGGGAGATCAGCGGCAGATGAAGCCTTTGACCAATTCATCTGGACATGGAGGGCGAAGAGAACCCAACGCTCCCCCTCTGGGAGAACATCACGGCTTGGCGTATCGGCGAGGATAAATTAGCGAGAGCTGGGGCGGTCGCACTGCTCCCTCCGAGAAAAAATCAGATGCGATCAAAGGGACTGACTGTGTCCTCGAGGGGCCTAACATCATCATTTATGCTCTCAATCCTGAAATGTAAGCAATGTTCACCCCCTTGTGAAATTTGCGAGTTCCATTTCCACTTGTTTTTACACGCTGACTGACGCATAATGTTGCCCCCCTCCCCACTTATTGCAATTGTACCCGTTCTCGTGCATTCCTTTGTCAACTGGCAGGGCTACAAATGAACAGCGGAGATGTTGAACACATTTAACTTTAGCCGGCCACGATAATTCCAACTTGAGTCAACTCCGGCTATCTGCTTCACCGCAAGCCACAAACGTTTCTCACAGAATTTCCTCTTAATACTCTTATTTTCCACTTTCTTTTTTCTCCTCTCTTCAACCGTTCCCGTATTTATGTTGTTGTTGTTTTTTTGCCCATTTATCTGGGGACCGTGCGTCCTGCTTGTTGGAGGCACAAACTGTTTTGCATTCGCAAACATACACAGAGCATAAATATTGGATTAAGTAAACAAATCCGAGGGGCTCACTTCTCAATGTTATCGGCGAGGCGGCCTTTGGAGCCGGCAGGAATGCCGCGGTCGCAGTCTTTAAGAGACCCGACACATGAAAAGAGAGGGAGAGGGGGAGAGAGAGTCAAATGGCAGTTTAATCCTCCCAGAGTGTTATCTCGCAGGTGTTTTGCAGACTGTGCTCTCTTTGGGAACTTTGAAATCGGGCTAGGCTTTCATGTGCAGGATAAGGTAGTGCCTGGCTGTTTGTGGGCAATAAACGTCAACCCAACAGTGCAGGTCTGTCGCCACAACTCCACCAAACATGCTATTCCCCCGAGCTCCTTGTTAGGCTGCAAGCCATGTTGTTAACTTTAAAAAACAAAACAATCCTAGCAGTTCCTTAATCTTTTGCTCCTTTTGGAGTAAAACTGAAAGGGGTTAACTCCTTGAACGGAGATTGCCTCAAAACAGGTCATCACAATTAACGACCAGTCGCGCCGAAAGCTGCAAAGAGCCCTTGAAAGTCATTTGAATCGATGCCATTTTACCTTCAGCAATTAGCCCGCTGCAGCGTCCCACAACACCCGTACGGATATAGAGTTACATTTCTCCGGCTGTTCCTGACTTCATTAGAATTGAGCCCTGCACATAGATTTCCTCCCGTGAAATTAGCAGGATTGTAAAAAGCCGAGATGAGAGCGCACCCACGGCCCCCTGCAGGCATCCAGTATCGGGTGTCGCCGGGTTTTTAATGGCCCAGTACATCACCAGGCGGATGGACATGGTAGCGTTCGGTCCCCCCCCCTAACATTGCTCTGTTTTATTGGCCTCCTCACCACTGAGTTGTCCCCTGTGCCCATGTAATACAGCAGCCAGCATCTGAAAGGGGAAAGATCCCCCCCCTGATTAATCGGAGCTGTATGTTTCTCAACGCTAGCCCGGCGCGCGTGTTCCATATTTTCTAATGGTTATGGGCCCAGTCATTTAGAGTGCTGCTGAGGGAGCCATCAGTCAGGACGCAGGCTAAGAGCTTCACCTAGCAAAGCATGTAGGGATGAGTGCATTGTCTGGCAAGAAGAGGCAGAAGGATGAGGACAGGAAGAACAGATATGTGGCTGCACGTACGGAGCTGGCTCGCGTGTCCTCGTTGTCTCGCATCCCAAAAATAGTATGTTTTTGTATTCTCTTCCAATGCGATAGCACCCCGCTCACCTGTGGTCAAAGAGCCTAAGTGACGTTTAGCACCTTTCAGCAGGTAACGGTGAAGTCATTCTGACAACAGCGTGGGGCACACATTAGATCCCAGGGAGACGACCATTCAGAGCGCTCGACTCCCTGTAGCTCGGCATTATGGGAAACGGACACAGGGGCCTGAATGAGACAGGCCATGGTGAAGAGCAGTCTTTTTCTTCCCATTGAGTTATGAATCCCACAGAGCCTGGCCACTTCAGTTTCTCAGCATAATGCCCAAATTCAATGTGGCATTTCATAACGGCGCTCTCTTCGCGGCACTGTAGCCGTGCCGGTTCTGGTGGAGGGAGCCGCTCTCTCCGTCTGGGAGCTTGGGGAGTTCTACATATTAATCAGTGCTCTGAAGATGATTTTTTCTGGATCGTATGCAGGAAGCACACCAGCGTCATTGCGATTGTGGCAATGTCAACGTTAATGTTGTCATATTAAAACCGAGGCACAGTCACGACAGCATTTATAACTGAAGTTTGCAGCGAAATCGTTTCCCACGCGAGTGCGAAGCAAATCCATGCAAACCAAGTGCTTCCTGTTCAACTTTGACAAGTGAACTGGCGCTGTTGACCATAAACGGAGTCCAAATAGAATGATCTATCTGGTTTTACAATGCACTTTGACTAAAAAAAGAAACATGGTTTATTGATAATCATGGAGAAAGGAGTTGATGGAACTGGTACCTCCCTTGAATAAACCGGTAAACGGACAAGTAAAAAAAGTAAATAAATATCTAGCTTGTGTGTCCAGGCCCCCAGAAACAGCGCTGGGCTGAGAGGCCACGCTTAGTATTGCAACTTTGGCAACATCACGTGATGCACACTAGTATCAAAATGTGATGCTTTCAATCCGATAAAGTTCAAGTCTAGGAGAGGTGCATGATGGGATTATTATTCTCCCATTCATGTAAATAGTGTGCCATCTTGGAATGCAAGCTCAATACAACTAATAATTATTACTTATTGTTTTGGCTGTTAGCGCAGCAGCTAAACTGTATGTTTTTTTTCTTTTTTTACATTCAATGTGTGCACAAACAAAACATGTATGGTATGAACATCCTTAAGGGACTGAGCATTAATTAATTTTAATTTTTGTTTTAAATGATCACAGTGAACACATAATATTTGGACTTTACTGTCCATCAGCATGGAAAGTGAAAGAAAAAGAAAAATACATTCAGTATATAGACAGATATTACAAGACATAATGTTCTTGAAGCCAGGAGCTAGATAAGAAAAAGTGTGATTGAATAAGATTGAGGGAGGTGAGTGACAGACAACTGTGGGGGGCTTGTACCGTACTGTACAGTATGTGATGAAAAATAATGGCATTTGAACTGAGTGAAAAGGTCAGATTTGACATTTCGGCAGTGCAAAGGGGCAAAAGGCACAAGCACAGGTTGTACACCCTGGAGCCCAAACCCACCCGCTTCACCAGTCCTCACAATCTCCCCTTCCATCACTGAAAGCAGGTTTATACATCTCCCCTCTGCCACCTTATTTCTTTTTTCTTCTTCTTTTCTCCTTACTGAGATCAGCAGCAGAGTCAATAGAATTGAAGAAACATTGGATCCATCCAAGCAGAAAATGTGCTCCAAACACAGCCGCGCTTTGGCCAGCGGTGACGGCTTTTTGTGAGAGGTTATCAGGCGGAGCAGAGATGGCCACGGTCGAGGCCTGTCGGTCATCCTGGAGAGCAGCTCAGAGGGCCGGGGCAGAGAAGACACGTGGCTGATGGATATCTTTAAATTATATATCTGGGAGACGGCACCTTTGGCTGCCTCAATGAATGGTAAAAAAAAAACCTTCTCGCTGCTGTTCTGTTACAATGAGCGGTTGTCACTCCCCATTTCCTCCCACTTGCTTTACGGATAACAGGTCTTTTTATTCATCACGCTATAGCGGCGTGGGGATGGCAATGCCTATTGGTCGGACCACCACATGAGTCCAGACTGAAATATCTTGAATAATTGTTTATATTATTTTTTACAGGATTTAGTGATTCGCCCATAGCTCAGGGGATGATGTGTGGCCGAAGTAAAGCCCAGGCTTTGTGTGCGGATGTCCTAGCGCCCTACTCTGTACAGGTACATACAGATTACATCAACGCACACAATTTGCCCTTTTAACGTTCATTTATCTGTTTATTATTTATTATTTATGTGACCTGTGATTTAATTTGTACATTTTAAATCCACAAATGTTATGCTTTGTTGCACTCAGCACTTTAAAAGATTCATCTCTGGTCATTTTCTTAAACACCACAATGTATTGAATAAATACAAATACTGTGAACAAACACTTTTTGACTCTATGAGACTATTCTTTCCTATTCTGTTACACATACATCATGTAGCAATCACACACATGTATTGTAGAGGGGAGCACGCCAGTCCTATGCAATTATTCACAGCCTCACAAAATACCGCTTAGTGTCCTCCTTTTTGGTTTTATGGATATGGTCACCCTACCAGAGGATGAACCCAACTAATTTTTGCAACTCACTCATGTTTTATCGAGTGCCATCATCAGGTCAACACCAATCTACCCTGTTCTTAGGTTTACTACCTAATACCTGCAACACTAATGACAGTCCCATCAGCCCCAGCTGTACTTTGTGTTTAGTGCTAATTATCACATGGTTGCATGCTAGCTCAAAGCATCAATGGGCTTAAGGGAATAAGTTGTTTAAATGATTAGAAATAATAAGAAAGCATAACCGATGCACAATGGCTTGTTCCATCTTCTCCAATGTGATAATGTGCTGCTTTTCACTTCTTCTTTTTTCACGCAAAAATCCTATTGGGCCCTGGGAAATAGTGATGGCAAAACTAAGCGACCTAACAATAACAACAGTGATTTCTAAAGCAAATTAATAGCTTTAAAGTTCTGCATGGACTCACTCATTGTACGTTTTCGTCCAACTGCACATGTCCCTGTTCGCCCATGTACTTTGTCTGTACTGCTTCCCATGGCTGCCTGCGTCTGTTGGGAATATATAAGGAATCCTATTAGAGTGCTTCAGTGCACTGAAACGGTAAACTTCATTGGGAATTAAATAATTATAAATAACTGACTGGCCATGTGCCTCCCCCCCAAAACAAGGAGAGAAATGCAAAGAAATTGAGCAACCTATATTTCCTGACTACTGTGTAGTAGTTGGTTTTTTTAAATACGCTCTTCCCAGAACGCAGGTAACATTTCCACTCTGTAGCAGCGATCCAGAGCGTTTATTCCCTTGGTTTGGAAGCAAAGATCAGGCATAATGTGCTACCTGTGCGCTGTCAGGGCACGAGTCAGGCCTGAGCCACGAAGACACGCCACTAGACCCCGCCCCTCTGAGCTGTAGTGTTTACACCAATGTTTTACGTTCCGAAATGCAGATGTTGCTTTCTGGTGATGTTAGTTTGTGTTTGTAAAGCGTCTGTTCCTATTGTTGCAGATCTAGTGCATGCATGTTTCAAATGGAAAGGATAGTTGACTTTAGTTGTCAAATAGCACAAACCAGCAGTTACTAGGCTTCTACTTAAGTAAAATGTCAGGAGACTGTACTTCTTCATAGGCAGGCTATTCGGCTCATCTTCCCATCCTGCACCTCCCTCATCCCTCCCTCCCTCCCCTGTGCTGTCTCTCGTGGTGATTGCCTTGCCGGCTATCTCTGTCCAGCAGTTGTGTTTGTGCAGTGCCTCTGTATGTCAAAAAGAAAAAGGAGCAGCCTGTTAATTTTTATGATCTGTCACACATCTGGCTCTCTGACGACAGGCAGCAGACGACCGGGTTTGGACTTCCTTATCGCTCCGTTCCCTCCTGTCCACGCCTGCCAGACTGGAGTCTGAATTGGTTTCCATGCGCTGTTGAGAATAGGTCAGCTCACAGTGGAGGGGATTATTTCGATACTTTGACTTTGAATCCAGGTCAAACCAGGTTCAAGGCGCCATCGGCCGCTTCAGCGATGACAACTGCAGCCTTTTGTTCTCAAGCTTTAATAGTGAGAACGAGTTTGGTTATCGAATCCTTCATAAATCTAAATATGTAATTGTATGCAGATGTTGATCATTTCGGTCGCAGTGTAATTCAATTGAACAATGGTCCAAGAAACGATTCAGGGAATGTAATATCGCCTTGACAGCTATGATATCCCGTTGAGCGTCTTCATTCGCTCCAGTCACTTTAGTTTGTGCGTTTGTGGGTGGAGGGGGTGGGGGGTTCTCCAAACTAGCTTTCATCAAAAGGAGAAATGAGAAAATTATCTACATGACACTTCCTCAGTCACTGAGCCTCCAGGGAAACGTTTCATAAAGCCGGCGAAACCCTCTGTGTGTTTAGGCGTGCGCACATGTGAGCTTGAGTGTGTGTTTGTTCTCAGCAAGAAATGCTAACAGGAATTAAGATGAAAAAACAATAAATACAGATCGCACATTTGGAGTAATAACAGGGTTTTCAAAGTCGGGGAACCAGGCGCCAGGGAAGCAAATTGTGCATTCCAGAGTTAATGGAGACCTTTCCATAACTTAAAGCATGTTTATTGGAAACGTATTACAATGTTTGTCTTGTGCTTCCTTGAATCATTATCTGTAGAAGTCTACTGCAGCTTCCAGATAGCTTTGTTTACATAAGGCTATCGACTTACATCAGCACAGGAATAGAAACTCAAGATCTTTACAAATCCAAAAACATGAAGCACTCTAGTAACCCAAGCTTTGTAAGGATGAATTAGTAATCTTCCAATCAAATCTACAATCTTAAACAAAGACAGTGTATCCGTCTCTCTCTCCGCTCGACAAACACAGAGCAGGTGGGCCACTTCGCTCTGTGAATCTGACGTCTGTCCGCCAAACTTGCACACAGGGAGGTTTTCCCTTGCAGGAAAACATACAGCACGGGCCCGTCAAAGTCTTCCCTTAAATTACTGCAGCACAGGAACATTTCCGGTGAACGGTGCTGGATGATTGCCAGGAAGCAGATTTTCATGAGCAAATGGGGTTGTTTGTGATGGTGGAACGGGATGAGGCGCGATATAGAGACTCACATCTGAGCCTCGCTGCGACGACCTGGGAAATCCACGGTGATGATGTATTGGTGGCCCCTGAGCTTTTTCCTCGAGATGGCTGAGCAGCATTCACCAAGACAACAAAAGGCCCCCCCCCCCCCCCCCCCACGTGCCAGAAAGCATTTCTTCTTCCTCCCGCTCTCATGCACTGCAGAGACGGGAGTGAAAAGCTGAGCAAGTCGTGGAACGAGAGAAAAGGGAGGGAAAATGAGAACTCTCCCACCCATTCCACATAGTTCCTATATACTGGGCCTTTATAGTCGTTTGGATCCATTGTTGCGTCTCAGTTTTCCCAGAGCTGTTTAATTGTTGGAGGGCAATGACATGATTACAGTGAGTTCAATGGGGACACAATTGGAAAAAATATTTTCAGGTCTTCACCGGTTTCCATAGAAAGCTTCTGAATGATACACTGGATTGTTCGGATCCTAAAAAGGGGACATTTCGCCACCTTTTATGTGAGTGTCCAATCAGTGCTGACGGGTAAATGTCATCCACTGAAGAAATAAATTCCCCAACGCTTGCACCGTTGATCGAGGAAGTCGATCTCTCCTGATACGGAGAGAATGCTTTTCGCGCAAGCTGCGATTTTTGCTACGCCTCACAAATAAACAAAGTAAACTCCTAAAACGTCAATGAAGGAAATATTGTTACACCGAAACCTAAAAAATACAACAGTAAACCTATTTTGAAATCACTGATCCTGCAGACCTTTATGGCAGAATGAAAGAAGGGGTTGATGCTTTTGGTTGGCCTGCAGCCTGAAATTGAAGGGCGCGCTTCTTTAGACTGAGGGTGGCGTACTTCAGAGGCCAGATGGAAAAAATATGCCAGGCAAATAGAGCAGAAATTCTATTGTTGCGGGTAATGACTTTCCGCAGGATTCCCGCTGAGAATATGAAAGGCGACGCCGCCTTACCTCCTCCACAACCTCTCTTTTCTCTTCGCTGCCTCTTTAGACAAAGCTCGTGCACAAAAACAAATAGCCTGAACAGAAATTTAGTGGAGCAGGAATGATTCACTTCAATTCAGTTTATTTTGTATAGCTCAATATCACAAATTACAAATTTGTCTCAGAGAGCTTTACAATCTGTACACATACAACATCCCTGTCCCAGGACCTCACATCGGATCAGGAAAAACTCCCCAAAAATAACCTTTCACAGGGAAAAAAGGGAATAAACCTTCAGGAGAGCAACAGAGGAGGATCTCTCTCCCCGGATGCTGCAAACATCCACAGCACATGTAGTTGATTTATATTAGTACCTACAGTGACTAAATATAGCTTTCAATATGTAATAAGCAGGTGCAATCCCATTGGGTTGGCATTAGAGATTCTTATTATCCCATTACGCCCATGATGCACTTTCCCTGGTTCGAAGCAAACAATTAGCATCATTATGAGGCTGGCTAACGATATTTCCACCATGGCTTAATTAGGACTCCAGCCACTCCGGTTAACCATCAGTGGTTTGGGCACAAACTCCCTCAACAGGTGACCATCTGCAAAGAGACACTAAATGCAGGGTAGAATTAAATAGCACAGGACTTTAGTTCATGTCATGTGGCCCTCGTTTATGGTTTAATAAATGACATTTCCACTTTAAAATGTTGAGAAAATACATTGAGACCATTATTGTTGAGTTGTGTACTTACAATATTCCAAATGTTTTCAACAATTTATAAACCAATAATTTTATTTAAGGTAACTATACGTTTAATTTGGTCCCCTGTCCATGGCGTCAAATCCCCTTAGCACATCCGTCAGTGTTGTGGTTGGCTGCCAGTCTGTCATGGGGTGTGGTGGAGGACTCAAATGCAGACACAGACAAGGGGAAATAAAGTGAAAAGGTTTATTTGCCGGGTATAGATGGGGAAATGTAAATGTAATGGAGCAGCAGGAGACCGAGGACAAGAGGGTGAGGGTGGGGTACTCGACAGGGGAGGGAAAGCAGACTGGGGAGCCGGAGGGGATGGTCCAAACTGTAGGCGCAGGGAGACAAGGTAAGCACAGGCACAGGGAAAACAGTTTGAGCGACTCAGAATCAAAGATGCTACATGGCCGAGAACGAGTTTGCAAAAACGAATAGTTTTCAAAAACGAATAGGCGATGAGTGGATGGAAAAAACGGGATAGATATACTGTTGAGTAGATGAATTGATGGATCTAAGTTTTAGGATTCGTCTGTGCACCATTCTATGGACAGAGCCCTAGGAAAATACATAATGTGTGTGAAAGATTATACTTAAATAACATACAGTCAGCATTTCTTTAGGTCAATTGTTGACCTATCAATTAATATCAAGTAAAGTACAACAGTCTTAAAAATGAACTGCTTGTTGTAGACAGAAAATCATGCTGGACTAACAAGATAACTCAAAATCACCTCTGAATGCCTGTTGAGTGTCATAAAAATGAAGCTTAAGAATCACATTGGCATACAGACGTACCTAAACAATTCAATTCAAATCAATTCCATTTTTTTTGTGGCCCAAAATGACAAATTACAAATTAGCCTCAGAGGGCTTCAACATAAGCAAGGCTGTGGAAAATAAGTGGTGAAAGCATTTCTATTGACCATTCTAGACACCCAAAACACTAGCAATAGTGAATCCATTTTGGAAATACATGGTGGCAAACCAAATATTGCAGTCCTGCAATCTACAGTGATAATTTGACCAATACTGTCAGTAAGTACTTCAGCACTGTCAATCACAGGACACACATGTGCACCGTGACTCTTCACAGTACTCCACTGTACACCCCAACCTTCATGACCTCGCGTCCTGTGATGTGTAAAAAGAAAGCACCAGAGGCAAGGAGGGAAGAGGTTGTCATTGCACTGACGTGTTTCTTTTGATTTCGAAGAAATAGGTTCTGCATTAATGGAGTCATTCCCCGGCTCGTCTCCTGCTCCAAAAGACGGAAAAACAAAGGCTGGGGAATGATAGCCCCGAGCACTGTCTTCTCAGAGGCAACTTGTCATAGACATACATTATTGTGCAGACCTGTGTACCTGATGTGGGGGTACTTGCTTTGCTATTCAAATTATATTCCCGTGCCTTTTTCCAAATTCCAAACACGAATCAGTTGATAACAATGACATAAATGGTAACCTTGCATGGATATGAGGCAAACAACATGTTGTGAAAATGAAATAGTCACAATGTTGCAGCCTCAAGTTTCTAGATATCACCTTGACACATCATATGGACTATTATTGTTTTTGATGGTGGCAAAATGTCATTAAATATCACTCATCTTGTATAGTTCTTACTGCACTAAATGTAACAAGTCAAGTTTCTCTTCACAAAACTATGTACTACTAAGATACTTTCACCAAATACTACATCTGTAAAAAGGTTCCGACACTAATTCCCACAGTAATTGTCCCTGCTGTGAACAGTGCACTGCTGTACACTTTGATTTAGCAGCACCCAAGTTCTCTAATTCAAGAGTTTTTTGGGGGGATGGAAGGAAACAGATGAGCTGTGATGATAATCAAGCCCAAATTAGTGTTGGGTTGCAGTCACAGGTGCCGAGCTCTTGGGCGCAGAAACGAGAGCTAGCAATGCTAGCAGTATTGATTATCTGCTAACACTCTGCCACACAATCAGCATTCCATGCACCATTGGAATCATCACAGCTGCATCCACTCCTTGGCTCCGCTTCTTGAGTTAGTACGCTGCACAATAGACGTCAATACATCTTTTTACATGGTGTTTCTATTTCTATTCTATGTCTTCAGCTTTGTTGGCTACAACTTGAGATTTTCTTCTACTCTTCCAGATAAATCGCTCCCACCACCACCACAGACACCCACATGTCATCACAGCTGTGCTAAATTTGCCACAATTCCATACGTAACAAGTCAAAATTCTGGGAACAAACTAGAAGCTTGACCTTTTTGAATTAATGTGAGCTGCAGCTCATCTCTTTATATGATAGGCTCTCTGTGAAAAATGGAGATGGTACAAAGGAATGGAGGGGGCCGAGCGATGGGAGACAAGGACCACCTGAGACAGAGGATCTCTTATGTGGGTCTGGGAAAAAGGACAACAGAGGTGTAATGAGGATCGTGATAGACATCAGGCTGGAGTCTTGTTACATCAGTAGAGAGGGTGAGAGAGAGGAGGCCTGAGAAAAAGAATGGGGCATGAAATAAGCAGGGACAAGCAGATCCTACACATGACTCTGCTGGCTCTTTTATTCTCCTCTTTCTCTTGTTTGTAGCAGTACCAACCTCCACCTGAAAGATGCGAAGCAGTCCCACTGCACATCGCATGCTGTTCTTAACAACTGGGTGGGATGACACCAGCAGACGGTGTAGCGGTGAGGCTACGCGACAAGAGCTGGTGAAACACAAGATCCTGACACCTCCCCAGTGTTCAAACAAGACATGGCTGCAAGGGAAGAGTGTGTGCTGCAAAAAGCCCTCGCGCTCCCTTCCCTCTTTTCTTGGATTTTGGAGCGCCTGGTCGATGCTTATCTCCTACTGTCAAGATAACTTTGCCCATGTAGAGAGAACAAAGGGAGGAGCGAGGAGGTGCTGAAATGTAGACGTGCAGGCCTCTGAATGTCCCAAAGAGGTAGTTGTGCAGCAAATAAAAAGGGTCACTCTTGTTGATGCACTCCCAGAGATTTATCAACTCCCAGGTCCACTGGTGTATTCACACCAAACTGTTCATGCCGCAGGACTACATACTAAGCCAATGCAAAGAGACGTGTGATGTGAATGATGCTCATGACGTGAAACATGGGACGCAAATGCCCTTGAATGTGCGCAATTCATTCAAACTGACGTAGCGCAGTGTCACCAAGGCCTTTCAGCGTTGTCCTCATATTTGTAGAGACTGGATGAAGCTATATGTATAAATGTATGTATAAACCGTGGACCATCTATGGTATAAACATTAATATTGCTGCTGTATTTATGACGAGATGGCGATATTTTGCGTGTTGAAGGAGCAGCTGCAGTGTTCGAAGAGTCGATCACCTATCGATCCGAACTCCATAAAGAAAACAAACATTTTAAAAGTTGTTTAATCGCCATCTTGCGAACAGACCTACAAAGCATGAATTTAGAGTTTTGCTAATCAGTATAATAATTTACTTATTTTAATCAATGTATTTCAAATAGTTAACTACTAGAATTGTAGAAAAGCAAGTGCTGTAGGGCAACGTTTAATCTACATCAGGCCTGTAATCTGGAATGGTTGTTTGGATAGTTTAGGCTCTTCTCTATAGCGATGTTTCCTTTTAGTTTGTGAGTTTACTTTACTTTAACAGTAGAGGTCTGGCTGGCTTACTAGCTGCACATAATGAAATTCTACCATTGTATGCGCAACATTGTGCTCTAGACTCCTTCTTTGTTTCTTTATAAACTCTCTGATGTTCAAGGATCTTAATACTTTCATCTCAGTGTTGTAATAGTACTATTTTAGGTCATGTTTGTCATGATGAATATGTAAATGTTCCGTGTTTACTCTGATAATGCTTATGTGGTTTCATAGACGGTGGTGGTAAATCCACAGAGGACTGGAAGTAACCCCATTAGCACACTGCTGGATAACCATGCAGGGGCCCAGGGGAGGTCATTATGAAGGAACTGTTTGCTATCCTCACATCTGTAATTAACATATGCAATGTTGATTCCTTCTTTCAGCATTTAACCTAGATATATATTTGAACCAGTCTATAATGCAAAAAAAAAAAAAAAAAGTATAATGCTGTTAAAACATAACCCACATTACTTAGACCCTGGATTCAGTCAAGAGGTGGAAGGTGGTAAAAAAAAAAAAAAGGACCACAATACCTTTTTTATTATGAGATCCTGTTCCTATTAAGGACTGTTTACAGGAGCTGTGCTTGGGTTTGATTGGCAGGAAAATGTGACAGGAATGACTGGGATTGTGTGCCATCCCGGTAGTGTCCCACATCCCCACGCGGGCTCTCTGTGACGGACCAGCTGCGGAATTCAGTTTACACTTGACGTCTCCATATTTACACAGGACCACGGCATGAATACAGAACAATTCAATCACCTCTGTTTTCATTTCCCCGGCATTCTGAGATGGAATGAAAGGAAAGGGGAAGCGGAATGAAAGCTAAGGAGAGCTGAAAATCATGTGAAAGAAATTGCAGCAAAGCAGAGGGGTGTTTGATATACATTTGGACAGTGAAGGCAGAGTGCAAAGCCAAATGTGTTTGTGTGCGTTTGTGATAAAACAGGTATGAGTCTTTCATCTGAAGGAGAAAGGGCTGATCTTCCAGCGCAATCATTCTGTTTTACTCTGTTTTTTATGCTGAAGAACCACAAACAACAATTTCTCCGAGTTCCTTTCAGCTACCGCATTGTCTTCCTCCTTTGATAGCATCATTTTGTTGGGAGACAGTCCCTTTGATTTGAATTCTTTTGAAAAAAATGATTTAAAAAATGCATGAATTCATTGGAGGGGAACAGGTGGGAGGCTGGTCTCTGTTTGTGGATTGCATCGAGTCAATTCCCAGCCAGCATTTAATTCAGCGATTGCGAGGCAATGGGCGAATGTTCAAACAAATGCCAACTTCGCTTATCAGGGCACTGCCTCATCTCCGTCGATATGTCAATCTCTTGCCAAGTGGTTCCCGGACTGGAGAGTGCACGGAAGTTTGGTTTCACAGGCTGCTCGCCGGACTTCAAAATAACAGGCGGCAGGGTTCTCTGCTCCAGTTTATTCAATCACATCATTAGGGAGACAGTACGAGTCGCAGCGGATGTCTCTCATTGCATATTTAATGCAGTGATGAGCACAGTCAGATTTGCAGATTCAGCGTTATACCTGTTAGAGGGTGCTTTGTAAAGAGAGGAAGAGTTCTTGAGAGGATTTAGATATATTGTATTGATCATCCATGAGAAACTGGCTGTGTTTGCTTCCTCACAGACGTACCAATAAATGTTGCAGTAATCTTGGTTTTTCCACAGTATACACTATTTAGGGTCACTGAAGAGTTACGTTGGAAGAGATGTGTGGTCGGTTACAATTGTTATAATCGGACACATTGGGATACAATATTTCTTTCTCCTGGAAGACATTCACAGAAGGGCAGAGTGCAGCCCCATTCTGGTTGATTACCATAGAGCACCCTATTTCGGGAAAAGAATTGTACAGTAGTCAATAGCGAGAGACAAATAGTTATTTTATCCCTTTTGAATTGGATTCCACATGTTTATAATGACACAGTGTGTTAATGTTGCGCGTCAAGAAAGCCAGTGTGTTTCTTAACGGGATTCACTGACACGTACGACAGGTCTGGCTCGTTCTTTCCTTTCCCAGCCAATGAGAAGACACATCAGGTAAGATAACGGTACATTTGTGCGTGGAACACAGTTACGTTAGCTAGCTAGCAAGCGAGCAAGCCACGGTAATGGCCATGTTGGTGACGCGCGAGAGATGTGGTTCACCTCGCGAGAGACGTGGTTCACCTCTCTCTCTAGTGTTGCTGTCGGTTGTTCACTTGAACGTTCAAACCCTCTCTCCTTTCATCTCCCAAATGGCCAATCACATATAAAAACATGTATGTATGTATATATATATATACATGTAGGCCTATAGCTGTGCAGGTGACAGGAGAGTCTCACCATGTTCAGCTCTCATCGCTGCAGCTTGTAACTGAGTCTCTGAGGTTCGGAGTTTAGTTTCACACCGATGTTCCTGTTCGTACTTATCAGCCCTGTTACTGTTCACTAATTGCTCTCACTGCCATGTGTCAGAGCTGGATTTGAGTTGTGTTTGTATTTCTCTATATTTTTCTCTTTTGTATTCCTGCTCCTGCAACCTATTTAAAGTTATCCAGCGGCGCACTCCTGTAGTCAGTGGGTCAGCTGAACTTTGTTAACTATGTTATTCTTCCATGAATAATTAATGTCCACAAAAAGATTGGGACATATTTGCTTTTATTTGGCCAGCAGATAAAATGTTGCAGGGAGATTAAGTCAGTGCGTGGCTTTGTTGTTGTTGTTGTACATGACAAAAGCATAGGTCAGTCAAACAGGATATGATGACCTTTAGCAAGGAAAAGGTTGCCTAGCTGCTGTGCGCGGACTAATAAAGTCACCCGAGCTGTTCTGCAAGAGGACATCTTCATACACAAATCTGTTCGCTTTAGTCGTCCTCGTTGTACCTGTCCATTCACTTAACTTCCAATCTCTATGGCGACTGGGATGTGTAGAAGAATTTTATAAAAATGCACCATCACACCTCCTTTTAAATCGCACACACGTGAGGATGTGTAAATAACCCGTACAAAATAACAAAGAAGAGTTTTGGCTCCCTGTGGTTGTTTGGTAATGTAAAATTACCTGGCAGCTAATACTTGCCAGGGTTTCCTGCTGTTCATCCTGTAACAAGTGAGGGCCACAACAAACATAAGGCACCAGCTGGTCTGCACCCATTTCCACAGGAGTCATTTGCAAATGGAAAATGCACACCGATAGGCACACACATACACACACACACACACACACACAAGAATGGAAGAGCCTGAGGCTGTTTCGATACATCCAGTCCAGTGAGAAGCGTTCTGAAGTTGTGGGAGTTTGAGATGTTAATGTTTTCCAGGTGGAGTCTGATGATTCGGTACCTGATCCAAAGGATTCTGGTGCTCTTGCCGGGGCCCGGAGGATCAAGGGAAGCAGAAAAAGAATTGAAGTGAGGAAAGCTGAAGATGAATGAGTTCAGTGGGAGTAATAGTTTTCTGATCCAAAATGTTTTTTTTTTCTATTTTAAGATTCCCCTTATCTCTGCCACGCTTTTAAACTAGTTTGATAGAGGTGAAGAACTCACTTCCCTGCGCTGTGAGGATGAGAACTTAATACTTATCCAACGGAGTTTCTCTACAGGTGCACGGCAGAAGTTGCGTATTAACAAAAGAGGCAACTGCTGACTGCTTCTTGAGGGAGTCAAACACAGCTTTGGGGCATCACGGTCTTTCATCGGAACGCTGATGCAGTCAAAATGCAAGCCTGGAAAACACAAACTTGGTGAAAAAGGGGGGAGGCGTGCCTTGTCAGGAATTTACATTGATACACCACAAGAAGAGGGCATGCTCTGCTCTTCCTCGTTCTCCCTCTCCCCTTTCTCCCTCTGCCTTCAATTGTTCTGCGCCGCGGCTTCATCAGCAGATTCCTCTGCATTTGAAAGCGTGGGATTATGCAAGAGAGGCAGCACCAGATGATAAGTAACTCGCCCACCCCTCCCCTCTCTCCATCTCTATCTCTTGTCTTTAAGTCTCCCGGCTGCTGAGCATGTAAATCTTGCGAAGCCTGTAAAAACACAACTCAACAGTCAAGTCACTGTCTGACAGGCAGCACCGTCAGCACACACACACACACACACACAATGTTATTTGAAGTCAAGGTCAATTGTGTGAAAACATACAGTGGTCGCTACAGTGTTGGCGTAAAACATTGTACGTGGGTGTGCTGATACATAATGGAATGTCTCTAAGCCGCAGGAGTTGTCAGTTTCCCTGTAGAGCACCCACATCGGACCGATTGTGTGCCGAGGTTCCTGTGTGCGAAGGCTGGGATGAAGTCAGCCGAATGTTTTGGTTATGATCCCCCGCACTGCTTTCTAGACAATAAAATGCCCCCCAAAAAATAATACTTCTTTCCCTCTTGTGTATTTGTCGTTGGGGGGAAAAAAGAAGAAAGAATTCAGCTTAATTTCCTTTGACGATGAGCTACATTTACAGTGGTGTTAATGCTTCATTGGCTCCCTCGCCAACTCCTTCCAGAACAAGATTAGAACATGACGGAAAAAATATGAAGAGGGGCCAAATTGCACATAAATATCCGTTTTGTGCAAAGACCGAACAAATGAAATAGTGACGTGACAACTTGATTACGAATCGCATGTTTTGTTTTTGTACTGGAGTGAAATCTTGAAAATAACGCCGCACGCCTGCACTCCTGAGACGTAACATTTCTGTAAATGATTGCCGAAGCAGGATGTCTTCTCACAAGATCATCTTGAAGCGAAACCTTTGGCGCACTGTCCTTTATTGACCTGTGACAGAAGTTGCGTGGACCGAGTAAAGTTGTTTTTATTGACGGCGTGGGCTTTGTATGCAGCGCCCCAGAAACTCATCTGATGCTGTCGAGCTGAAGCACATTGATTATTGGGTGTCGGTGAGTGAACTGTCTCTGAACCTTTGTGTGTAATCTGAGGTGTTGAGTCATCCTTTGAGTCATCATGCCGTTTTCCATTTTCCTCAGGAAGTCGCACTGTCCTTTTTAGTTGATGAAATCTCTCAATCTCTGGCCTTTTCAAGGATTCGGCTCAATATCTCCTTTCCAGACTGCAGAACTTTCTGATCCTTGGATTAAAGCTGGGTCCATTTCTGTGGCCTGAGATCTAACAAAAGCAGTATTTATTTATTTTTTCATTAAAGTGTTATAGTGTTATTCAAATGAATAATTCAATCATCTGAGTTACTTAACCATTGATCTTTTCACAATATGCTGATAAGCCTGTCTAGATTTTCCATTACACAATTAGTATCTGTTCCCCTGACAGTGTGTTCTAATTAGTGATTGCTAGCATTGAACCTATTAGTGATACAATGCTGGACCTCCTTGTCTCATTGACGGACCTGTTGATCATCCCTTCGGCAAATGCGCCAATAATCCATTAAACACATTGTTTACTTTGCCAGTGCAGATAGATCCACTCCTACATCAAATGCGTGCGTTGATGTATATTGCACCCCATTTAATAATGCCATTAAACTTTACTGTGCAATGAAAATACTGTACTCACAGCCATTAGTGGCAGTGGAGGCAACTGTGCTGTAATTTGCACCACATTATCGCTTCCGCTGCATTTTACTGTTAATATAATGACCCAATGTGTTGGACAGCCTACCACTGTGTGTTTAGATACAAGATTACTCGAGGTTACATGTGTCTATGCATTTGACACACTGGTATCTGTATACATGGTTGCACAACATCTTCCTTTTGTCAATGAGTTCTCTGCTGCTATGAAATATATCAAAATGAACCCTGCCACAACATGCTCAAAGAAAGACACACTCCAACGAGCAGTGCTTAATGAAATCCTTCAGTTGATTCCCACGCAGGGCAGAGTCATAAAACATCCCATCCTACTCCCATGAGTGAGTGTCACCCTGCATTACACCTCGGTGGCTGCACAGCAAACCAAACGGGCTCAAGTCATGCCTTTTAGCTCGCCATCCAATCTGCCCAGCAACATCTTATCCGAGGCATGACACACAAACAGACTGGGGGAAGTGCTGGTGGGTGGGTGGTCTTCAAGGTGTGGGTCTGTAGCTCGTGGAACTGTTTTGCCCGGACTTAGGGCTGATAGCGATGACGCTGCGGACCTAATCTTGCATGTGCAGGAGCCTCTGGAATGTGGCTGGGCATTTTTGGAGTAAAGACTACATGTACACATCTGTGTAATTGTGTTGTGGTGCTGATATGGCTTTAGGTAAATAATGACTGCAAGGCTCAGTACCAGGCAGCAACCTGTGGGTCTGAAAAAGGTTGCCAATGTAAAGTGTCCTAAACCTGCATTCCTTCTAGTGGCCATCGGGGGGGCGACTCCTCTGGTTGTCAATTATATAGAAGTCTATGAGAAAATGACTCTACTTCTCACTTAATTTATTACCTCAGGAAACATTGAAACATGAGTTGATGGTTTCAAATGCTAGTTTCAAGTCTTCTTCACATGATACAGCATGATGTTCATTTAGGATATCTTTTGTCACTTCTGGTTGCAAAAGTGGGCAACAGCCAAAAACCAAGATGGCGGCAGCCAAACTCAAGGCTTCAAAACAGCAGTCCACAAACCAGTGGGTCATGACATAGTGGCTACGTCCACTTCGTAAATACAGTCTATGCTCCGTACTCACCTACTTTGTGAAATAGGTGGTTCTGGATGCTTGGTGGTATAGTAACTACTTGCTTGTCATTAGATTGTGTCACCCATTTTGGATTATGTGGTTCCCTACATTGTGTTGAAGGTCCGCCCCGTCAAGGCAAGCTGCAATTGGTCAATAATAGGATTTTGCTTTTTTTCAAAATGTACTAAATTTGAGCTCTACCCACAAACACCGTGCAAATTACCTCATAATAGCCATTCTATCTAATTCGGTCATAAATGCCATCACACGTCAAGTCATAAGGCACAACACATGCAGATAATACTGTAAACACATTCCTAGCTATCTTACTCAGGACCATTGGATATAGTTTAGATTGTTTTGCAGTGGAGGCCAAGGGAGGGAGGGGCTTGTAGGCCTTGGGTCAGTACAGGTGTGAAACGAGTCAGGCATGTGGGGGCATGCAGTTGGTCCAGCCACGATAAGGAAAGCCAATACTGTAGGAGGGAGACAGCGAGCATGCAAGAGATAAAGACCTGTGATGACTTGTTCCATAAAGGACCGACTGGGAGGAGGGACAATCCATGAACACACACACACACACACACACACAGATTGATTTGGGCGAGTGGTTGAAAGAGAGAGAGGATGGGGTGTTGGGGTGATGGACGCTCATGGTGGATGTCCACATTATTGTTCTGGCAGAGCAATCTTCTCCAATCTTGGCAGTGCGTAATGGAGGCACGAGAGATACCAGGTGCTGTTACCTTCTCCATTCGGAGAGGCAGGGCCACATGCCAGACTGAATTGGATGAACCTTTTATTGTTTGGCTTGCACTCGGCTGGGGTACCGCCGTAGGCCCCCACCGTTTGCAAAAGACAAACAAGGACAAAGAGGAGACAAAAAGAGAGGGGTATAGAAAATAAATGTGAGGGAAAACACGGAGATCATTGACTCTCATTTCTATTGGTAACCGGCTGTATTTGTGCGGAACTGTCAGGCTACCGGGGTCACAAAGCACACTGCACTGCATGGTTTTGCTATTTAATTATTCTGTGTATTTTGGTATTTTCAGTTTCATAGCAAAATTAATGCTTTCAGTTGTATAGCCTCTGTGTGGCCTATTGGGTGCCTCAGTGTTCAGCAAGTTAATAACAAGATAAGAAAAGAAGTCAGACAGTGGATACAGTGAAACAAACCTCAAGGTTAGTGGAAACAAAGGAAAAGAGTCCATGTTTTGCTTCCTGTGTCGGAATTTGACTTTTACTTCAGTGTAGCAATGCATCTACGCAGTTTTCCGGTAAAATCACGTCGCCACCGGCATTTCAAGTTCACCCTTTACAGATTTTGGTGCCAGAACTGCAAAGATAATACCTAAGTTGTAATAAACTTGAAGTGTCCTTTGAATAATCTCTTTTGTCCACCCTGGCTTTCACATCTCAATCAAACATGTAGATGGCTCTTATAGTCTGCCTCTTATGCACTTTTAATAACACAGTGATTACGCACTCCTCATCACTCAGCCTGATTGCGAGCATGTCTCGACCAACCCACAACACACACACACATCCACGCAGAAACAAAAAGGGAGTGAGACCAATAAAGACCAGCGAGCAGGGTGTTATGTGGCATGGAGATCATCAGATTAATAACACCCTCTTTTATTAAGAAAACCGTGCTATTGTGTTTGTTCATTTGAGCGTGACAAAACAAGCCAACGCACGGACTGCTGCAGAGCTGATTATTGTCCATTACGTTTGTTTGGAGGACTTTGGTCGGACCCAAAAGGATTAGAGCGGACTTAGAGACTGAAAAGGGGGGATTTGGAGGAGTGTGTGTTCGCGTGCATGTGTACAGAAACTGTGGCTGTGAAAGCGTGAAGCAAACACTTTGACTGCTTAGAACAAGACCCAGCACAGGGAGGTGCCTTGTTGCCTGGTGACTCCGTTGCCAGCCGCGCTGCCGATACAATGGGAAAATGAAATCTCCTGCCGTTCCAACTCTCCAGGCTACAGCACAAACAGTGGAGTGGAAATATATGTATTTTCTTTCAAATTAACACTTCAGTTCATTGTCGCTTGTTGCATTACGGCTCCCTTAATAACGCCTTTTCGTTGTGCGGTAATAATAGCGCGGGACATTACATGTGAGGAAAGAAGGGAATTACTCCCACCGGCACATCTGCAATTAACATAAAAGTCGTTGCTGTTTTTGCAGGTCGTCGTCGTCCAAGTTTTTTTTCTTCTTCTTCTTTCTACTTTTTCTTCTTCTTCATTGATCGCTTCAAACCCGGAACACAGACAAAGACGGAGCGGTTTATTGTTGTCACAGTTGCGCGGCGTCGGAGGCATACAATGAGCCTACGAAGGCCTCCTCCTGCTCATCCTCCTCCTCCTCTGCGTTCTCGCCTGTTGTTAGTGAAGAGGCCTCCTCCTGCAGGCAGGTCACCTCAAGGAAGGTGTGAGGAGAATCTATAACAGCCACTGTCACATTCCTTCTCAGGGACAATCATACAGTGGACCCTCCTCCTTGTCTGGCTGGAAACCATCCTTTAAAAAAAATGTTACTCTCACCTTTCCTATCTTAACTCTTCTCGCCTCTGCTCACCTTTTTATATTATTGTCTCTCTCTCTCTCTCTCTATATATATATATATATATATATATATTTTTGTCCCTCTTCGCCTGGACTTTTTTTCTCTCGCCACCTTCTCTTCTCCTCGCTCCCTCTCCTCTTCTCACTTTTCTTTCACCTTTCCTCTGCTTGTGTGAAAGAGTCTGAGAAAATGCAGAATCCAAAAGTATCAAATTACCTTTTTAAGGCGTGGGATTTGATCCCTCGTTGTTTGGGCACCAGCAACCTGCAATGTTGACATGGCAACGGCAATTACTGCGAGCTAAGAGGACAAGAGAAAATATATGATAACCTATAGGTGTGCGGAGGAGAGAGAAGAAGAAACAAAGACGGATAGCTGGTTGCGTTTGGGAGGAATTGAGCGGCGGGTGTGTTTTTGTGTGTGTGTGTGTGTGTGTGTGTGTGCACGTGAAAGCACACTCCCTGTGCTTCTAATTAGCTGATGTGTTCATTAGCTCCATCAAGAGATTAGACGTTCCGTCAATCAGGGCGGCAGACTGAAACGCGTCTGTTTCTTTCTCGAGTAATTACACATTCTGATTAAAAGAAATATAAAAAGTCAAGGCTTAAAAATCCCTGTTAACTTCCCCGGCATCACCTCGGAGCTTTCATTTCTTCTTCTTTTTTTTAAAATCTCTGTTAAAGCCCACGCAGCATTGTTTCCTTCCCACACATCAATCATAACCTTGAGGAACCAGGGAAGAATAAGAGAATCCTACCACTTAAATTCAAAAGAGGTACGTTTCAATAGTATTGACAAGGAAGAGGGAAAAAAAAAAGTGATGTGGCCCACATGTATCCATGGTTACCTTGGCTTTATTGCTGTTTGTCTTGCGTGGCAGATGCAATAAAAAAAAGTTCTGGGAGAGAAATGACTGGGCAAGGGGAGGTGTAATTGCAGGAGAAGGCACCACACACAGGTGAAGAGGAGGGTATCAGGAGACGGGAATTGACCCGAAACCCACTCCGTCTCTGAGACTCTTTCAAGCTCCCCGGCTTTACAAGGGTCTCATTAGCCTGGATTTGGACGGGCCCCTGGATGTATGTGCACGCACATCATTTTTTAGTTTTCCAATTAAGATGCCCAAGCTTCAGGACTCTCAGGTATGCTATTAAAAAAAAAGTAAAATCAAGCGTCTCTCGCAGCAGGCTTCATCGGGCTCGGCCTCATTCGAGGGATAATGAAATATGGAGGTGGTAAGTCATGCGTGCATAGAAATGGAGGGAGGTGAAAAAAGGAGAAACAAGTGTTAATATGCAACCGTTTGTAGGTGCGTTGGAAATCACAGTCAGGTGTCTCACGCTGCTATCCATTAACAGCATGCTCCTATTTGTGGCAGCGACACGGGAAAAGGAAGTATCGTACCCACCTTTTTGTCACCTTATTTTTCCTTCCCCCCCCCCCCGTTTTCTCTTTTCATCGCCGTGGCTCCGCCGGGGACCCGAGTGTTAAATGAAATAAAGACAGGAATCCATTCACACCTGTGTGGTCAGGGAGATGCTTCCCCTCCTGCGGCGTGGGCGCCTCGGATAGATGGGCCACTCGGGCCCTGGAGATACACACACATACATATCAACACACACACTTGGCTTAGGCCGATGTGGCTGAAATGTCACTGTATAGAAAAGACATTTGTAGAAAACAGAGCTGAGAGGAAGGATTGTGGGGGTTGCAGGAGGGAGAGATCAAAGGGCTCCGGCAAATCCCCCCCCATCACATACTTTTACTTTCTGCAAGGCTATAATAAATCATGGAGCAACTGGCGGAGCCCCTCCCCCCTACATCAACACATATGTGCTCCCACGGCTCAGAGTAGATGTGGGGTTCAATTTGTGATGTGTCTCATGATGTGCCAGTTTTGAGCTGCATTACGCTACAGCCTTCCCTCCAGCTGGTGCATGTCATTGACATTTCCAGCATTCTGAAATGACAGATGAATAGTGATAGCCGACACAATGGGGAATACCGAAAAGTCGACTGTGAAAACTCAACACTGACTTAAAAAAAAAAAGGGGGTGGCAGACTCACCCGGTAAACGCTTTAAAGCCTCCGCACCCGTCAAAACCAGCTGGGAGCTAGTTATTGTTCTGTTGCCGGCTCATCAGGGAGAGTGTTGCCTTTGGGGAAGGACACCCATGGGAGCCCCCGGAGAAAGCATGATGATGACACACACGGTGCTCATCATTCGAGGCACACACCCCCTGGGGGCCCATAACTTCCCGGATGTCACACCAACAGTATTGCCACTGACAAGCCATCTAATCCACCATGTGAGCGGTGGTGTTGTCTGGTGCTGAACTGTGATTCTATTTAATTAAAAAGGGCCGGGTTTTTAATTCTAAGGAGTTGACGATAGAATAATCCACAAAGAACAACAATGTTCAGACTGGAAGTGTTGGAGAAATGCATCAAACTAGAAAAGGCACTGGTTTGGATGTACAAGCTGCCTCATTCCCTCATTGTCAATTCATTGTATCATATACACTCAATAAGAGAATAATACTATATAGGAGCAGTGCATAGAGATTTCAAAGTGATGAGTGATCATCATGTTGTGTCATTGTTGACTTGCAGTGTCACATAACTGTCATTGTTGCATTTAATTAAATGGGTAGTATTGGAATGGGAGATTGGTGGCAAAACTCTGGTATTCAATTAACACTGCTTGTGTACGTTTTTGTTCTTTTGTAAATGGTGGAAAAGGTTAACACTTAGAATTTTGAAGACATAAATCAAATGGAAGAAAGTGAATACAATTTAAAAAAAAAAAAAATTTCCTGATAATTCCCCCTTCTGGTTGACTGTTCAATCTTGGCCTTGTCTGTGCTGCTGATAGTCAGAAAATGAACAGGACTCCTGAACACCCGGACTGGTTCCTCCCACCGCTTTGAGTGGAGCAGGACGTCTCAGCATCGTTCCTGTGGATGTGTTCTTATTCAAGTTGCACCTGTCAATGCAACACTTATCGAGGCTCTGGCGTCTGTCGCTTGGGGTTCCGTCACATTGGAGAGGAAAAGTGTGTCGGTCCAATTATTTAGCGGAGTCTGAACAGGGGCCATTACCAGCGAACTGCATGTATTGCCTCACTTCTCTTGCAGATTTCAAATCAGACAAACATCGGCATGGCAGGAATATAGATGAGATGATGGAATGTGTCGGCGCATCACCGTGGATGATTGGTCCAACGAAATCACTCGGGGAGGATGGGAGGGGCAGTCAATCGAAATAAGCTTTTGTCATTGATTGACCCGGGGAAAAGAATTTTTGATTTTACTTTCAAATGAAATTGAGGAGGGAGTGTTGAAAGGCACAAGATGTTTCAAAAAGCCTCTCTTGATTCATTAGAAGGTCTGTGTCACCAGAGACGAGGGGGAATAGGATTAATCTGTGCTCTCAGTGTATGTGCGTGAGAGAGAAACGGCTGAGTGATTCTCCTCGCGTCTCCGAGGGGTAATTAGCTCTGTCGTGGCCTGTCGTCGCACCGCAGTCCCGGGACTCGGCTGGCCATGTCATCGGAGCCGCGGAGCCTCGTCTGCGGGGAGAGCGACATGCAGTGGACCTCGGGTCTGTGGAGCCTGAGGGGTCACTCTCAAGTAATCAGTCTGTCGGACCGCACTCTTTATGTCTCGTACTCCCCGGTGATGTTTTCAAGTGCCCTTGTTACGGATTCCAATTCCTTCCCTTTCTTTCCTTTTCTCCCTTTCTGTCTTTCCTTTCTTATATTTTCCTCCCTCCTCTTTTCACTTACCTTCATCTCCTTTTCCTGACCCTTTCCTTTCTTTTTCTCCACCTTCCTTTTTTCACCATTGATTTTAACTCTCCTTCTTTCCTGTCTTTTCCTTGCCCCTAAGCCTTTCTTCTGTTGATTTCCTGTTCCCATCTCTAATCCTTTCTTTCCTTATTCTTCCTGTTCTTTCATTCCTTTTCCTTCAATTCCTTTCTTTTTTTCTACCCTTTCTTACCCTTTTCTCTTCGGTCTTTCCCTTTTCTTTTCATTGCAGTCCTCTCCTTCCCTCTCCTCCCACTTCCTGTCTTTCCTTTCCTGCTTTTTCAATGCAAAGGAAAGGAGAGTATGTGTACTGTCCTTTCCTTTGCATTTGGCCATTGTGAGGAAATCACACCATCTCTCCCGCTCCAGCTGTCTCACCTTGAATTGTATTGTCGTCCAGTGTAACACAAGTGGTTTATTTCTCTCCATCTCCTTCTCGTTCTCCATCTCTCCTTATTCATGACTCCTGTCATTGATTTTTCACAACAAGGAGCGTGAAGCCTATCAATATCTCTAGCCGAAGAATGAAATCAATCAACAACGCCCCTCCACCAGTGGTTAAAAATGAGAGCCCACTGGTTTTATTATTAAAAAGCCAGTAGCTAGTGCTCACCCACCCATCTCCTAATGTTCTGCTTGAGCCTGTGTTCACTAATGGCCGCCCCGTGACCGACCTCAATATATGCGATCGATGCGCTGCCTTATGTGCTTCAAGAGACAATCTACAAGTGGAGAAAGCGCTGCAGCCAACAACGGGCCATCCAAACAGAATGTGTGTTTTGCATCAGATATGACTGCAGACACTTGGTTCTTTATAGATTAAGTTAAATATAAACATGAGATATTTGTTTCAGCGAGTGGAACCACTTTCCTCGGTCTTAACCATTTAAAAGCACTTTTGAAACTGATTGCTGGCCTCGCAGCCAACGATTGGCGCCGCTTTGCCCTCCCTGTCCATCCTCCACGCCTCCAGCTGTTTACAAAATTGGTTTGGGTTTTTGTTGACGCTGCAGTTTATGCGAGGTTGGCTTTTTCCTTTACTTCTGAATGGTGCCAGCATTTTCCTCTGCTCCAGGCTGCCCGCGTCATCAAAAGCTCCCACCAATCGCAATCACCAGCTGCATTATTATGTGACAATGAATTGAAATAAATTAAGCAAAGTGGGTATTGAGAAATGAAAATGTAAGTTTTGATTTTGTTGCATTTTATGATGCATTCAGCGCATTTCTTTTTCTCTCCATTCTTTTTTTCTGGCTATGACATTGTGCCAATTTGTATGTTCAACTCGCTAATGGCTTCGTGTGTGCATCTGGTGCTGATGAACAGCCAAGGTCGAGCCAACCGGCAGCTGTAATTATTTCCTGCAGTTGGAGAGCTGACATGCACAGCCAGCGGTGTACAGGTCAGCGGCCCTGCAGCCTGGAAAAGCAGATACCTGGAAAATGTGGATGCGCCACATGAGTTCCAGCAGCAGCACCCAGCATCTCCTCTCCAATCTCTAACAGTGGTGGTAGTTGTGTGCATACATGCCCTGGCGGAGAAGAGTGGAGATGGCTGAACAGCGCATACACTCCAGAAAACAGCATCAGGGCGGTGTTATTTATTTTAGGAGGACATAACATTTAAAGAAAAAGAAGGTCCCTGAAATGGGACCATTGCTCTTCAGATGTGATGTATTTTGTTTTGAAGCAAGTCTTCACAGAATCTAAACTATGCAGGTAATGGTCCACCACTTTGGTCTCTGCCAAACTAATTCCATCAACCTCAGCAGTACTTGTTGTGTAGGGTGACCAGACGTCCTCTTTTTCCCAGACATGTGGGGCGACTATGGGTCAGTGGTTAGCATGCCCGTCTTTCAATCAAGAGGTTGGCAGTTCAATCCCCGCCCTAGTCGATGTGTCCTTGAGCAAGACACTTAACCCTGCATTGCTCCCCGTAGCTGTGTCTACGGTGAATAATGTAAAGTGTCTTTGAGTATCTTGAAAAGCACTATATAAATTAAATGGATTATTATTATTACATGTCCTCTTTTTGAGACCTAAAAAATGCGTCCGGCAGGGATTCCAAAAACGTCCAGGATTCTGCCTTGTCGGATATTTGTGTTTCTCTGGTTGAGCAATTCGCGACCAAAGCTGTTCTATTATGGAGACGACAACAACTCGGGGGGTTGCCAGATGCACGATAATTATCCTCCAAATACGACCATTTTGAGCCTTTTGGTATGATACTTCACCATTTCCAATCTGGCAACATATGCACTGGACTAAATGCCACAAAAAAGATTTGTTATTTGTTTTACATTTGCACTTTGCAATTGTGTTCAAGTTCAATAAACAGATGTTCATATAGTCATTTGTGTCATTTTTGTCATTTCATTTGTGACATTTGAATGCATTCACATATATACATATGCGGCATGCTATAAACTACCACTCCTCCTCCTCCCCCCCCCCCCCCCCTCCGAAGTGTCCTCTTTTTCACAAACTCAAATCTGGTCACCCTATTGTTGTGAAGCGCTATTTGGAAAATGTTAGCATGCTAGCATGCTAAACGTAGACGGTAGACCTGGCTAACGTTACACCTGCAAAACATAACCAAGTTAGCATTTTGTTAATGCGGACGTGTTAGCACGCTGATATTAGCATTGCACTCAAAGCACCACTATTTCTACATACAGCCTCACAGGTCTGCTCTAGCATGGCTCCAGCCTCTTAGCCTTGTTTTAGTGACGCTGAGGCCACATTCACACCAAATCATCCACTGCGGCAGAAACACCAATCCTCTCACTTATTTGAATGTGGGTAGTGCTTTTAAGCTTTGGCTAACGCAACCAGCGCATGTAATAATAGAGAATAGTCCAAATTGAAGCAGCAAAGATATCTTGAATTGTATCCAGAGTGTGACACAACCACAGGCATGCCTTCCAAACTCCACATGCCTAGTTTGTAATTAGGTATGTGAGTTTTGTGAGTTTTGTGAACACTTTGCTGTGTCCCAAGTCCAAGCTGAAATAACCTTTATGATGATTTTCCCATACTTTACATTATACAGCTGTTTACCCAGGCTGAGTCGTACTCCCATTGACAAGTAAACTGACCTTGATGTGTGAAAGCAGTGGAATGCCACTCAGAGCCAATTACTTACAGATAGGCCTACATGTCTTTGTGTGCATTATGTTCTGATATGTATGACTAAGTCAGAGGGAAAGAAAGGAATGGGAGGGGACAGAAATCAACAATTCAGAAAGTAGCAGAATGATTGGCAGCGTTTCCGAAAACAATCCTGCATACATGCAAGTGTTTGAGTCATGCTGTGTAGTCCTATTATTGCTCTGTGTGTATATTAAACCTTGTAAGAAAATGTGTGAGACCTGTTCTGTGCCCCACCCCTTTGGACAGATGGCACGGTCCACCAATTGAATGCTATTTAGCTCATTATCAGGGGCAGCGCCCACATCTATGTCGCCGCACCCTGGGAATTGCCAAACTAATTCCATCAACCTCAGCAGTACACACACACTTTGCATGGAGGGGGGAAAAGGCCAAAGCTGCAGCTCTGCCAGTCAGAATCAGCATGACCATGGGGAGCTTCATCCTCACTGGAGAGAGCTTAGAGGTCCCTGAGATGGATGATGTTGGGAACAGGAAATAGGAAGTTGTTGGCCATCTGGTTGACCTTCTATGGGCTACTGTCAATAATCAAAAAGTTCACCGTATTGAACCGAGCCCAACTTGAGTTTTGCCATTCACCAGAGCACAGAGAGGTCACCGTGATGACGGCTCGCGTAGTTAATTCAGCTGACATAATTCGGATGGATTTGGTGATGGACAAGTGGAATGTTCCCCTCCGCTGTGCAAAGGGCATTTGAAAACTATAAATATGCACATGTGCAATCCGTCATTACAATGGAAACGGCAATAATTGGGCCCAACGCTGTGCACGTCAGCCGCACAGCTTGAGAAATGGGATTGATCTGTGAGTTTTCTTAATGGTTCCTGCTGAGGAGAGCTGCCGCCTCGAGAGAACACATAAACACCTTCGCACAAAAAGAAAAGAAAACGAACCGAGACGGCTGTGAAGCGATGTCGCTCCCGTCAAAATGACACATGTCACATACAGACAAACAGACAGCTGACATTTCACGCAGCAGTCAACAATCAAGTCATTGTTCATTAGCGGCACTAGGCTGAGGGAAAGGAGCAAAGGGGGGAGGGGGGAGGGGGGGCGTGGGGAGGCATAATGGATTTGATGCCAGCATACACACATTTATACATCTCCGAATGGACACACACACACACATACATCCAGAAGGCTGTGGTCTCTGAGGACAACCTCAATTTGGGGACCCCCCCCCCCCCTCTGGCCTCCAGGCAGTAGCGTGCTCACTCATCTACATCCACTGCAAAGGCGGAAAGAAGGGTTGTCCCGGATCCAGACGGCTATCCCCTAATGAAGGTGACATTTAGCTGATATTTACATGCCATGCATGACGCCAAATTAACATGCCAAACAGTAAGCTTGAGATTAAACAAAGTTTAGTAATTACACAAAATCTATCACGCGTAGATTTACTACAGGTGACCCGCTTAGCCAAGACTACCGTGAGCGTCATTAAAATGTTACACACACGCAAGTTATTTACATAGCAGTGAGGCAAAACACGGGGGCTCTGCGGGGGGAACTTTCAATCCTGTCCGTCTGCTCGGGTTGAAATTGCTCTGCTGACAAGAGGCAAAATATCAATGAGGAGTAATTTCTTCCTACTGCCTCAGCTGTCAGGGCTGCAGTCGAATGTTGACCCTCTTGTCATGATACATTTGTTTACAGCACCATTTAAGTCGCTCACTGCGCCGACTCCAAAACACCGGGAGACGTTGCGGCACCAGCGTCAAGAGAATACAAAGAGCATTTGTATGGTGGATCCCTCTCCTGTGTCACGCTCTCGCAGAAATAATTTACCTCATAGAGGAAAAAAAACAACAACGTCCCCAGTAAACAAGGCTGCATGTCGGAGAGGTAAATTGCAAATGCCAGCTGAAAGGCAGGCAGACACATGAGTCGATAGTGAGTGCTTTTTACATTAATCAGATGACAGTGACGGTAAGGTCTGCCATCAACACCTCTAATGGAGCCGCTTCCTGACTGACAGACAACCAGCGTGGACAGAAGTGCTTCTATCAGCAGGTTAGCTCCCAGACAGCCTTGTGAGGCCTTCTGGAGTGCTTGTCAAGGCCTTAACTGACGGGTATCACTGGTTCCAGGAGAATGAATGGCGTTCCACCGTCTATGTACATGTCAACGTTCTGAAACCTTCCAGTTCACACCAATGCGACTACACAGGACTGGTGTAAGTGCAGCCTCCATCTTGGCAAACAGTTTCGTCTCGTCGTAAATCTTTGGTCTAAACTGGGCTTTACTCGATTTACTTGATCCGCCTGCAGACAGCAGGCCCTCTGAAATGATGTCCCGCACCTCCCCGTTTAAACACTGTGGATTTGCATGCTACCAGGATAGAAATGTCAGGCCGTTAATTGCCAGGATCCCGACTTTTCCGCATTTGCTACACCTGAGGCCTTTGCAAGTCACGGTTACTTTAATTGATTTTTCACCGGGTCACGAGGAAGGAAAGCTTAAGGGTGGATGTGGACCCGGGTGACATAATTCACATATGAAGGTAAAAGTCAAGCCCTGGTGGCAACACGTTCCAAAGCAAATTAACGTTAATTCAGCCAGTACAACTGTGTGATATTATCAGGATCATGTGTTGTGAATTGGAAAACTGGCTGCCAGATTGTCATGGCAATTTCGTAAACAGCATCCCCTTGTCAAAATGTTGGCATAGCTGTCATTATACAAATTCATCAATTACAAAAAAAAACTGACTTGGTAACAATTAGGGAAAATAAATAATTTCTTACATTTTTCCAGTCAGCCCTTCTTTCTTCCAATGTCCCCTCACTACAGCATCCTTCAGGTGTATGTGAACGTATGTGTGTGTGTGTGTGTGTGTGTGTGTGTGTGTGTGTGTGTGTGTGTGTGTTTGTGTGTATCAACCCTTTCCAAGGTGTCTGGGAGCTGAGGACCCATCTGTGGGCTTCCTCCTGAGCCTCTTGTGAGGGCCACAAAGGCTTCTAATTATCCCTGACCTTCTGGCTCTCCCTCTATCTGCCTCCCACTCCGGGCCCCTGTGGCTCTCTCTGGCCTCCTCTTTCTCCCATTCACTCCCTCCTTGCTCCGTTTGCCCCCGCGCACATTCAAAATAACCCCCTTCTGCTCGACTCCAGGCGCTAATTGCTGCCATTTCAGAGACAAAAGACGGCGTTTGGTGCAAGGCAATCCGGAAGGTCGGTCAAGGAGACCACTAACACCTGCGTGTCTGTCGGGGCTCGGTGTGTGTTTGGAATCACATCGATTTGACAGGCATAACTCTTTGTTTCAAGGTCTTCCATTTGTGCCGGAAAAAGTGCCTCGAAACCGGTCATTAACAGCGAGCAAGATAGAGAACGCACAGGGATGTTGTTGTTGTTGCTGAAAAACAATAATCCTCCAGCTCAATTGAGTCAGTTTCTTTAATATGTATTATATGAAAATATAATAAAGTTATTACTTGATGCTACATCATATATAGTATTTTAGGAAAATATCTAATCTCATTGCTAAGCTATAGGTACTAATTTGTTGTTAAAACAGCTCCCACTGTTCTTGGAATGTTTTTCACCAGATTGTTTAGAACCTGGCAGCATGGATTTGTTCCTATACAGCCAGAAGAGCATTACTGGGTTCCAGCCCTGATTCTGTTTGCTTTTCACACGTTTTAATTGTGACCGAGATCAAATGACAGGGATCACCAAAGTTGTTACAATTAATCCTGAGCTAGTTAACATTTCCCTCAAAACAACAAAAGTCAACAGCATGATGGTGCTTCAGGAAAATCCACTGGATCACCAGAGCCAGTGGGCTTCATCCTCTGGGGTCCACAACTCTCTCTACAAATTTCCATTGCAAATCCATCCAACAGAAATAAAGATATTTGAGTCTGGATGTAGTCTAACCGACAGACCAACACCGCTGTACATGGACCCATGCCGTTAACGTGGCTGATACCAACAATCTAATTTGTTTACAATTGTCTTGCCGTATCTAATTGTTAACCAAAGTTGATCAAATGTTTCGTAATGAAAGTGAGCTGACGTTGCCCCGGTCTTGACAGCTGATGATGAATGGGTTTGGGACAAGGTGAACTCCATTTGTTTCTCCATGCATGCCACAGCCGCTCAGAGCACTCTTGTTCAGTTTATGGTTATGGATGAATGGAGAATGTGAACATGGGCGGTAATTAAGACCCAGTTTATTGAATTTCACACTTTTCAGATTTAGATTTATCACCCAGTAAAAGGTGGCCTTTCCGCCTGCCTTGCCTCATTGTGAGGACGCTGAACCAACAAACAGTGATTAGCTCGTAGAATAACTCTTCTAATTAGCCTTGAAGCACATTTTTTAGTATGAACCTCAACAAGTTCTTTCAGAGCCCTAAATATGTCGTTTTTAGATGTTAACATGGATTTTTCAACCATTTCTTTTAGATAATATGTCTCTTTCAAAATGTCCAGTCAGTAACCCGAACAACAGCATCGCCATGGAGACTGTAATCATGTACGTCCTGATGAGGGGTGGAAATAGACATGGGAGGAAAGGGGGTGACGCTGTAAAGCATGTCGGTGAATATCAGAGCTTGAGCCCTGCAGTAAATAATGACTCCACTGCCGCACTCTGTCTCCTGCCGAAACCTTGCTGGTCTCTCGGAGAGAGTTGCCAAGGAAACAGGAAATAAATCTACAGTTTCATGTCAGAAGGTTGAGGGAGAAGCAAGACAGGAGACCACGGAGCAAAATATTCTAATCTGTAATCATTTCTGTCGTGTATACGTGTACACATACAGAATAGCGATGGGACAAAAAGGAGCGGTGAGGCAGTCCAACAAAAGCAAGGGGAAGTCTTTTCTGTATGAGTAGTACAGCTGGTTTCTGCCACGCCGCGGCATCGAGGAACAGAATACAGAACTGATGAAAACCTTCACGGTGCTTCTTTCTTAAAAACACAAACTAAAACAGGAAGTGCGAGAAACTGTATGTGAATCAAAACAGCGGCATGCGAACACAACAAAAAAGCCCACTTTCAATCTGACTGGAAACCATGCAGCGGCGATGACAAAACAGACAAGCCTCGTTTGCCTCTTGTTTGTGTGCAGTCGGTGTATCTGTCAGTTATCTGGCTCGTGTTTTACGTCCATGCTTCTAATTGACAAGTTGAAAGCTGTTGCCCCCCTGTCCTTAATCCTCCCCACCTCCCCATTAATTAAACATCCCTCCCCTCTTCTAATTAACAGAGCATTACAAGAGCAACACAATAAATCAGCGCTCTGCATACATCCAACTGATAATGTATTCTAAAGTACTTATCAGGCAACACAATTCTTCTCTCTCATGTAATTAGACACTGATCAAAGTATTTCTTGATGTGATTACTGCATAAATTATTAGCAAAATGAATGCAAGTTGGCTATAGTGAGTCAACCAGAAGAATGTGAAAGAATCCTAAGTCTAAACGTAGGTTATAAAACAGAGGACTTCGCCCTCATGTGTCTTTGTGGCCTCTGGTGTTGCGTCAAAGTATCTGGAAGCTGTCACCAACTCTTTTCTCGTCGTGGCCTTTTGGTTCTTTGAAGAATAGCTATTTGTGGCAACCCTGCAGAGATCAAAGGCGGAAACTCCTTCCATCCTTCACCACAATGATATTTCGGCTGAATCACATTTGTAATTTTGAGCTTTGTTTGCGGAGGTGGAGAGCTCTCCAACACCCCAGCATGGAGACACGCACTTCTTCTCCAAGCCGCCGGTGTGTCACTTTCTGCCACCCGCCCACCCCATGTGGCGGGCCCTGAGCAGCCAACCTGTCTTGTTGTTCAGACCTCCGTAATGATAAACTAAGATTTGTGTTTGTGTCTTTGGCACATGTTCAGCATGTGTACATGTTTATTCTTCATACATTGATGTATCCGCCTTGTTTCCTTCAATTACACGCATACAGCTTGCCAGCAAATTCCCCAGTTCATCTATAATGGATCAAGGGATGTTCTCGCTGCTAGTACTGGATCACCTCGGTAAGCGGGCCTCAAACAGCCTGGTGTGTCCTGGCACTTGTCCCAGCGAGAGAAATTGGGACCCCGATGACATGGACGGGGAGCTCCGGCCGCGCCGAGCTGCTGAAATATTGATCAGTGAGTGTCTTTGAGGTGTGTAGTCTCAGCAAGCCGCCCGCGGGACTCGGTGACGTGAGGAAAAGGCCACACAAGAAAGACAAAGAACACCGGCTGGTCAGACTCGATCCACATTCCAGTGGTAGATGCCGCTGCTTCTATGGCGGCAGAAGTCCTTGGAGTGAGCATCACCTTTGCATTGATGTTCAGCTCAGCTCTGCTGGACGACGCATCCCTGAGGATGGACCTAGGGCGGATGGCTGGTCAGTAGTTGTCAGCAGGCCATACAAGACCAACGTGTCTGATTTTAGTGTAGTCATACAGAATGTGACATATCCACAGGCTTTCTTAAATGAAGGAAATGAAAGACATTCACAAAAGTGAAAGAAGTCGGGTTACATGGAAGATGTGCGCAATCCTCAAGGTTGTCACTGATATTTTTTGGATGGACCGACATACATGTACAGATCAAACCACAGAGACCACTTCATGGGGATTATGGTTGAGCCATGCTGAATGTTCAAAATAGAACTTCTTTGGCACTGCAGCTCACCTGGCTGAGTCTATAATTAAGCTGAACTTTTTGATGAGCTCTAACTTCTACCTCGCCCAGGTATGCTGTCCAGATGCCAAAGCCAATCTCGCTTGCACTGCTCTCCATACTCTCAGATCCTATTTGGATGACTGCCACTGACTCCCTGCACGTCAGTGCGGCATCAGCTGCGTGGCTGCATTTCGACTCATCCCTTGCCCAACTTGAATTTTCATCCTCATGACTGCAAGCGTCTGGCCGAACATCGCGATTCTGCCAGGATCCTGACACAGGCTCCAGATGCACAGAGTGACACAGTCACTCTGTGCATCACCGTTGGCATGGGGCCCCCCCCCACCCGGCCATCTGGTGCCTCTAGAGCAGGCGCCAGTCAGTCATTGTACCCGCCTGCAAGACACAGCCCTCCACCGAGGCCTTCAGACCGAGTTTCACAGCTCCCGCTTTCCGCCTCCCATTCGCCAACAGCGAGTTATCCGGTGCCCAGGACCGAGCCCACGGGGACATCAAAGAGCCAACACGCCGTAGTTGTTCAGAATCCGCTCACACACACGATGAGGGAGCGAGTCACAAACAAGGATGTTCAGAATAAGTGATGTGCGCTCAGATAGATTGTCTCTTTGCATGTTCCAGACAAAGAGGAATGTCGGGGGAACGTGCAACCAGGCGACCGGTCACTTTGTCTTGACGGTTCAGAGCGAACTGTTGAAGGGGAATAGATGTGTCGCCAGGGCAGACAAGCTCACGAAGAAACCCTCATCAATCCTTCCTCTGTCAATCAATGTTGGGCTGAAAGAAATCTCACGATCGAAGCAGCTGGGAGCAAAAGATGAAGGCGCCGATTTGACTGATGACATTTCAGTGGGTATTAGCACTTTAGCCGCCTTTCAGTGAAGCCCATCAATATGAACGTTCGCCTCCTTCTTAGAGACAGGCGGCACTTTGCTCCGGCCCTAATTTTTTCTGTCTTTGATTTCATTAACTCAGATGTCGGCCTAAATGAGCAGCTGTTGTTTGTTTGCTTGCTCGGCTGACATTTCCTTTGACATGGACAAAGCATCAGAGCGGACATAAATAATCTCTGCACATCTTCTTGAAAGGAGGCCCGGCTCAAGATTTGACGTCTGCCACTAAATCCGTTTGCCAGGCAGCTTGTCACGGAACATCAGTGGTTACAGCTGAAAAATGTAATGAAGCTTTTCTAAATGTGGATGGAGGATCTGCTTGGCAAGGCTGAAATCATTCAGTTTGTGGTTTGAAACAAGACACTCTGAAAGTCCTTTTAAAGGGCGGATCGCGTAATGTACCACTTGCTTTAGTCAAAGGCGTTTGCTTATAAGTCTCCCAGCCACATCTAAACTTCCAAACAAACTAATTTGAGGCCTGATTGTGACGCAGTCCGTCTGTTATACTTGGCGGTGTGTTTTGGGGTTACGGGGTACGAGGCTGACATGAAGACAGATGTTGTTTGGGCTATGTAAATGCTGGAGTTGTTTAAGGGGTGAGCAGGAAGACAAAATGATGAATGTGTGTCAGCGAGGCACAGTTTCCCTCGCACAGAAGTTCTCCCGGCTGGCGAGAGACTTGTCGCCTCATGCTGTTATCAAAGGGCCTAAACCGTGCCAGAGCGCACGTTTTGCAAACCGCGGCGGCTCTTATCTGGGAAGCCCCTAAGCACTTCCAGAGGTTCTATCTGTGCCGGTGTCTGGGGTTTAATCATAAACTGCCGAATGTCCTTGTGGTCGACGGTGATCTAAGCTCCACATGCGCTTTCAGCTCGGGAACTTTACTTTTATGCATTAAAAGTAAAGTGCATTATTAGTATTATTGTGCTTTGCAGTCTCAAACTAGACTCGCCAGATGAACGCCATGAGGCCCTCCGATGCCTTCGCCGCACACACACGCGGAAGTATGGCCTTTCCCTGCCGCACTCAGCAGGAAACCCCGTGAGATACCAGCATTCCGGCGCACATTACTATCTCCATCTTTCTGCTGCTCTTACACCCTGTGTATCCAACCCGCTCCTCAGAGATAAAGAGAAAGGGGCCATACGCTCGCACACAGTCGCTCACATACCAGCACGGCGATAAATGTCACAGCACTCCCCGTCCTCCCCCCTTTTTAGATAAAGGCAAGCACAGATGAAAGCCCCTAAGAAAATACAACAGGGCGACGCATTTGTTGTGTTTGATAGCATCTGCATGGAGGGGTCAAAAGAGATGCACGAGAGGGGGCTCCAGAGGAGCAAGCCAATGCATTACATGAGAAGGAGCACAAACACTCCATTCATCACGCCGGCAGCGTCTGCGCTTCCGAGCTCTTGAATCGGAGGAAGGATGTAATCTCGGTACAGTTTTGAGGGTGTTTGGTATCGTTGAGAAAGCACTCAACCGACTGGCTGATGCGGAACAGTCGGGGCGATTTGTAGATTCCACATCCGAAGGAGTGGTTCAAAGTCAGGAGGTGTTTGAGAAGTTGATATCAGTTTTCAACATCCGAAAATATATTCATTTTGCATTGTGCCAGTGTGACAAAGTGGTTCATTCACCGCGTTGGTTCAAAACCACCAAGGTTAAAACTATTGGAGAAGCAATCGCACATTGTGTGATGACAGCGCCGGGAAGCTCATGAAAACAATCCTTTTATGAGAATAAAATAATCCTTTCATGAGTCCCACAGCAGGGACATTTGCTTAACACAAAATCTGAAGGAAACAAACCAAAAAGCAAAGGTCTGTGTCGTCAACAGACTTTATGAATCACACAGACAAGCAAGTCTTAATGAAATGAGAGGAACAAGAGATGACTCGTATGCTTATAAATCTTCCATTGTTAAGGAAACCGATTAGTCTTCTTTTTTTCTGTCACCCTTAATCCGCCAATGACTTGATGAAATACAGACACCAGCACTCAAACCTACTAAGACGGACACCTTCCCTGTTTATGAGTAAAATGTTAAGATGAGGCTCGCTGCTTTATGGCTCACTCATTGAGTATGCTGATGTAGTGGTCTGGCTGCATGCTGCAGGGAACACGTGATTTTGTTAATATACTTGTAGATTGTGGCAGATTAATTGATTATGTCAGTCAACATAAAATGAAACAACAAATATGGTATTGATCAAATGATTTGAAATGGAACAGATTGACGCTTGGGGGAAAGCGTATGTAAACGCATAGCGCTTTTGCCAAGAAATACGAAAAGATATAAAATATGAAGCCGGCAGCTGTTTAGTTTAGTTTAGCATATAAACTGGAAATAGATGGAAACAGTCATCCTCTGCCTCCAAAGCTCATAAATGAACCATCATACCAATTTTCTTTTTCCATACACTAACGGATTTTAAACTTTTAAAAATATGTTTTACAGATTTCTTTGAGAGTTGAACAAATTATTCGAGAGACTACTAACTGTAACTAACTGACGACTAACAGGGTGGGAAATGAATGGGACACAATAAATGGTGACGAAAATGGTAAAAATACAAATCAAATGTCTTTCAATTATATAATTGCTTGATTTGCATCTCAAATGCAAGGACTTGTTCGTTGTGCCCAAGATGTGTTGTGTTACATGACTATAGGCAAACTTTTGCACCTTTATGATCTCCAGGTTGTTCTCACACCAGTTCACTTCACCGTATGAATTACAACTTAATTATTGTGTCTCTCTGTGCAATCTAAAGCCCTGTCTGTAATTGGTGAAGAGGATTACACTCAACAGGTGTCAAACACAAGGTCATTTTATGTGGCCCGCGGCAGCTTGAAAGACATATGATCACCTTTTCTTAAAAAAATGTAAGAAAGAAATCCTGTGCTTTTATTTTGAAGGTAATTTTTTCTGCAGCGGATTGATGTCTTTTCACTCTCCTTCTTGCTGCGTTCACACCAAAAGAGAAGCGAACTCTCGCGTTGCTTTACTCTCGTGAGTTTACTCGCCGGACTATTTGAGATCATTTGCTTCATTTGCGCTCAAAGCATTTTTTGCGTTGCGTCATTCACGCGCCCAGCGGAAATGGATTATAATATTATTTGCTTATGTATATTTTTACATTTATCTAAATGCATGTACAATATTTTTTCACTTGAATAAACAATAATCAAATGCAAAGACAATAATTTAACAATATGTTGGGGAGTAGTTACATCCATACAGTGTTACAGTTACAACCGGCCCTTTGAGGGCAGCCATGATGCTGATGTGGCCCACGGTGAAAATGAGTTTGACACCCCTGCTCCCTGCTATAGTATATTTGCTTTGAAAGCAGGTACCTCGGCTTGTGTATTTCATAGTGTGAGTTTGATGAAGACAATTAAAACTAGATCTCTGGCTTGTATGACAAGAGTCATTTCTCTGTGTTGTTGGCAGGAATTAGAGGTCACCAGAAATAGAAATAGAGTAATACTGTACATTATTTCCATCTACCTTTAACTTCTTTACGACGCATGTCCTCTGCCTTGGTTTGGCTTCACACCGTCTCCACAGATATATGAAATATCGCGAGACCCTGACCACTGACTGCATTCATACACTCATTCATATTCCCCTGTATACTGCCCGTATACGCCAAGACATATCTTATCTATTCCTACATTCAAATAGAATAAGAATCAAAGCAGGAAATGTATAATAAAGGATTATAAGGGTTTACTTTTTCTCATCTAGCTTTGCAAAATTGCAAATTAAGTGTATTTCCCAAAAATGACGAAAACTATTCCTTGAAGATGTTCTATTTCCAAGTTCCAGAATGATCCGTGTTTGTCTTTGCCTTCCAAAAAAGATTTATATGACCAAACAAAAAGGAATCATAAGAGCATCCACTGTTTTGCCACCTCTGGTACGGTTTAGTTAATTAAAACTACCTAATCAAGGTTAAGGAAAAGTAGTGGTCATGGTTAATGTTCACTGTTGAAACTAGATGGGATGCGGAGCTTTGACAACCATAGACTCCCCCAGAAAAGGAAGTTTTAGGAACAGGTGGAGGTCAAAGGATAAGGACACATGGTCCGCACGCTTAAATGTCAACGCTCCATAAAAGTGTGCAGAAATATGCCAAAAAAGTACTGGACTGCTCCTCCCAACCACAAGAGGTCTTTGTTGGGAAATCACAAACATTCCAATACATGTGGACGATGCTGCTGGTTTTTTTTCGGGCGAGGACACTCTTGTCTTAAAAATAAAATATTCATATGTCAGCCTTTAAAATCAAGTTACCATAAATGAAAGGATATTTTGCGCCATAGGTCCCTGCCAACGTGTGATTGTGGCTGTAACAGCAATCAGCAGAGGGTCTTCTAAGTGTTGTGTTCTTCAAAAATCAGCTCGCCCATCACTTAGAATCCCTTTCAACCCTTTTTGTACGACAAACAACATCTGCGGAAAAGCGCACTTGGCAATCAGCTTTTTAGAGCTCCAGCTCTTAAATAGCCAATTAGTTTTTTGTTTTTGCCTTTTGCTGTGTATCAACTGAGACAGGAGTCAATTTGGTTTTCCATTTTGATTGTCGACAGCAGTCAAGAACAATTGATTGAGCGTGGCGAATGAGTCACTTTGAATCATGATATTGCACTCATAGATCCCATGAATAAACATCGGTAGTAAACACAAAGAGGGTGGTCTCCCCGCTCGCTGGGTTCTGCCTCGTATTATTTTAATTCTCACCTATTAAAATGCATAATCCCCTTAACCTCCTCACAATCGCAGAGAACAATTGCAGCGTGAGAGACGTCTATTGTATCAACAGTATGATAGCGCGTAACAAAGGCATAATTACTACCTGCTGGATATGATGAGGAATAATTAGCTGGATCGCGGAGAGCTGCTGACGACACGCTCGCGAGGAGCAGACCGAGGCCCATTGATGGAGAGGAATAAAATGGATTATCTCGCACGAGCAGTCAGTTGGATGTAATGAAAGAAAATCCTATCAGTATAGTTTGTTGATCTCTCAGGTGTTGCGCGACTCAAATCACTTGGAAAACTCTTTACTAGATTGTTACTGAGAGTGATTGTGTTAAAGCCAAAAACATAAAAAAATTTAAAAAACGATGTTGGAGATAAAGAAACACTTGAGATAATTGCCCTCTCAGAGTCATGTTTAACAAGGTGCCATCCTCACCGCCTGAGCTTTTAGAGCCTCACATCTAGGTCAAAGTTGAATCCGGTGCGGAGCTGTGTCAAAAAAATTAAATAAAGCCTCTTGCCCCTCCTGGCCCTCCCTGCTGACGGGGTTAACTCCTGTCCCGGTCTCCCCGTGCAACATTCCTGACTCTCAGGATGACTGGAGATTGCCGCGGCCCATTAGCATTGAACAGAGGAAGACGACAAAAGAGTGCGACAGGGACAGGGGGGACAGAAAGGAGGCAGGTGCATTTTATGTTTTTGTGTGTCTGTGTGTGTGTGTGTGTGTGTGTGTGTGTGTGTGTGTGTGTGTGTGTGCTTGTTTTTGGGGCCCCCGCACATGTACAGTGCCCTGGAAAACACTGGTAACAACTCTGAGGAGGGAGAGATGCCAGAGTAAAAACAACGCGCTGTATTTTGTAGTTATCCCACAAAATGAATTCATGTGTGATCCACGTAAAGCAGGTAGTATAAAGACACCAAAAGCACACACATTGAGGTGGATGGGTCAAACAAAACAAAAGGAGGCCGCTGCTCGTCGACGTTGATTTATTTGGTTTGTTACTTACATACTTCAGTAACGGCGACTAGCACAGTACGTGTGACCCAAACCACGATATTGCTTTAAACCAAACTAAGTAGTTGTGTCGCCTAAAACTAACTGCTAAATTTATTTTGAAAAGCTGGAAATTGCTGGACATTTTTTTTGTAAGGTAACATATGATCCATTGTTTGAGAATAACTTGTGTGGTTATATGTCAGCGTGTTTTCCCCCATGCATGTTTGTGTGTGTCTGCCTCCATCTCAGTTTCTCAAAACATTACAGATAGTTCCATAGCTCCACACTACCGTGAGCGCAACTGAGGTGTGAAGGGAGAGCGGCGTGTGCAGATTAAATATGTTAATGAGCTGCCAAGTCATGAGCCCAACTCCACCGTCTGAGAGAGGGGGGGGGGGGACAAGTGGAGCAGACAGAGGGCATAACAAAGCCAAGGAGAAAGACAGAACGACTGCGGGTCCCCACCTCCCCCGTGCATGTTATCCCTTCAACCAGAGGAGTGGGGATCTGTAGAGAGAGAGGAATCATTTCCTTGACATATCAGAATGATACACATGAGCACATGAAAGGGGATGACAAAAAGGCAACGATTTTAACAAAAGTGGACAAGAAACACAGGAGAGGAAGGATGGAAGGCACGAAGCATGGGGTAGGGTTGCAGGAGGTCGGCGTGAAAGTGGAGCATCAATGCATCTCGGGAACCCCGGCCGACAGATCCCATCCCTCTCAGCGTTGCATCGCTCGCTCAAATGGGATGCTGTTTGAAACCCATCAGCCAGCACCTCAAAGATCCATGCTCGCCTCTCTCTCACTCTCTCTCTCTCTACCCTCATGTCTCATGCAAGGGTCCAAACCAAGAACACGTTTTTTTTTATTTTGCTTTTTCCTCTTATCAAATGCATTTCTGATTCTGTAGCTATGCGAGTGTTCGTGACCGGGATCTGCCATCAATGGCCCAGCTCTGCACTGGAAGGACATCACACAAGTGGGTGGGCCGGTAGAGTCCCGGAGACGGCCCACGGCAATCAACCAGCCAGTGTTGATTAAAAAGAGCCATATTTGTTTTGCACAGGGGTTCCAGCAAATGAAATGGGCTCATTAAGCTGTGGTCTGTGTGGCGCTATCAAGGGAGAGGGAGTGTTAAGAAAAGAGAGGGAGAGAAAGAATTTGACTTCCGCACTCTTCTAATGAAACATCTCGCCACAACATAGAATGGTTTGAGTGGCAGGCTGTTTGTCGATTCAAATATTCAGACAATTCTAGTTGGGTGCAAGAATGAGAAACAATTTCCCTTCAAATATACCATTACAATAGTATGTGTTTTCTTTGTTATTGTCAGCATATCCAGGGAAAAACCAACAATGTATTGATTCGACAAACAAGTAATGCGTGTGTCTTCATCCAAACGCTATGGACAATGCAGTCATGAGCTGTGCTGGCAATTAATGCGGCGCCAAACGTGGAACAACAAACCCCCTGTTTACTCCTGTTTGAGGAACATTTTCTCAAATCTACAGGGCTCTGCCATTTTAGGAAATTATCCTTTTTCTCAAAGAGCGCTCCCCCCGTTAAGCATTGCACTCCTAAAACACTGGCAGAGAATAAGGGTCAAAATTGATAGAGCAAAGCTAGAGACTATTTTTATTCCGTGCGTTGGTTTTCCTTGTCAAAATCAATTCGGAGATTCGGGAATGTTATGTTATTTGGTATGTTGTTGTCAGTTTGTCTATGAATTTTATTTCCATTTTTATTTTGAGATTTTGTTATTTTAGGCTGCCTTAAAAACATCTGGCCAGGGACAGCAGATGGAAATTAGCCTCTCTGGCTAACTCTGGCTCACTTACAGTCCAACTGTTGATTGGTGTGCATTGTCCCTGCAAAATAAATGAATAAATAAATAAATAAAATAAATTAGTATGCTAACATAACCAGAACATAGCTTGCAGCATAAAGCCTCCAGCATAGATGAGGAGAGTGTTACAGAGGCCAAGTGAGCTCACTTCTTTCTTTCATTCATCTCTCTCTGGAGACACAAAAGGCGTTATACTTATTTGTGCACCCTTCCAGTGGTGCTTCCAACTTTAATGTCAAAAATCAGTGGATTTTCCCTTTAAAATTCAGCTGAGAGCCACAGACAGGGTGGAGATGTCAGAAATGACTAAGTGGTGACTAACGCAGGGATCAGACAACATGGTCCGACCCAACAGATGTGGTTCATCTGAAACACACAAAAAAGAGCTTTGGCTGCAATAATTACTCATCTGTGTGTCACAGTGGATGACAACCAATCCAGAATCCTGATGACGCGACATAAAGAGCAGCCTGTGGTGTTCTCGTCTTTTGCAGACCAGTTTGACAGTCCGTGCACAGGAGCGCCGAGCGCTCTTTTGCCTCGCCATGTTTCCAGTTCTGCACAAAAGTGGAGCAACGTCATCAGCGCTGTCTGGAACACAGAAATCGGTCCCTGGAACCTCTCCAGATCACCAATGTGCAGCACGGAAGTCGTAAAAGATGGGAAGCTATGACTGATCTGGGACCAACGTGTTGTCTGTGTGTCTCACGGCCGAGTCACGGCAAGAATTTATTACTCCATGATGGTCTGATCCCGGCATTAAACATTGTTGTTCCGGTCTTTTCACGGGATTTGCAGACGATAAGAAAAACATAAAACATATCCTTTAAAGTGCCCTTCGCCAGGCAATCACCTACATTCTACATTTACTTCCCAACAGTTAAAGAATTGTTTTTGAATTTACAAGCTGAAATAAAGGATAAGCAAAGAGAGCTTATCACTAGCTGCTACAAGTGACAACTACAAAGAGACATCGGTGCCGACATGATCTCGGCCTTTAATTAGGGCTGCTTTACCTCCTCCCTCTATTTACACCCTGTTTGCACTCTTACTCATTTGCGCACTTTGTTTATTTCACCCCGCAGCAGCCCTTGTGTGTGTGTGTGTGCGTGTGTGTGTGAACATGCGTTCGCCGGCGTGCACGCCCACTTTTGCTCGTGCGCAACATGCGATAGGACGTCCGACTTGATGAAAAGGGTTTCAGTTTGTCTTTCAAATAGAGGCGGGTGATCATTTTGTCTCTCCGCCTCCGCGAGACAGAGGAGGTATACAGAATAATGATCGCCCCTGTGGTTGCCTCTTCATTCCTCCCTGCTTGATTGATAAGGGGTGTCGCCTGTGTGTGTGTGTGTGTGTGTGTGTGTGTGTGTGTGTGTGTGTGTGTGTGTGTGTGTGTGTGTGAGAGAGAGAGCGTGAGAGCCAAGACAATAACATTCTCGTGCAAAATTGAGGCGGCTATTTAGCAGCTAGTGCATAATTATGCTGCAAATGTGTTTTGCGCACTTAAGAGTTGGCATCATAGACAATCACTTCCCCTTCTATTGCACACGGAGGATAACACACACACACACACACACATTAATCACAGTAATAGCGTTTGTTAGCAGGCCCGGTTGAATGCTCCATTGTGGACAAGAAAATGTTTCGCAAGAGGTTTTTGGACATCAGCTTTTATTCACTTAACATTACTCTGATTTTTCGAGAAAAAAAAATTGCTCTACGCTGTCCACGTCCTTTCCCCTAATCACATTTACATGTACAGAGATGAAGGGAGCTTCACTGCAAACCCCGGCTGGCTAATCAAAAGGTTTAGCAGAGCTCTGGAGTTGGAGACTCACCACGTTGCACTAGTTGAAGTGGGGAAGCCTAATTATGTCCTGAGGCTCGAGAGGGTCTTCCCTTTCTTGCTCTTTCTCACATACTTTCCTTTCTTCCCAAACACGAATGGGCTATATTTCTGCTAACTATCTCTCTCACACACACACGCACACACACGCACACACACACCCCAGCTTGTTTACCGTCTCCTGATCCCCCTGACAGCTCCAGCACTCTTTACCACTTCACACAGGAGCCTGTTTGGCCGCGGAGGCCGGGGGAAAGATAAGCCGGCGGATTCTCCACGTCCAGGCCCATAACGACGCTGACCTTTCGTAAACACAGATAATAGGTGACTCATTTGGCCCTGAGTCCCAGGACCTCTGTTGCTCAGGAAGGTTATCTCCATTTAAAAGTGGAGTCTGGACCCTGCAGGCATGTGGACTGGGTGGTTAGCTTGTGCGACCTTGTTAGCCTTTGTGTACGTAGGAGCCTCAAAGCGGCCCCTGGTTAAAGGTTAACACTCGACATGATAAAGCGGCTTTTGTAGTTGTTGACCTGTGAAAGCGTGTATCTCATCACCCATGGAAGTGTGTAAAGCATATGCATTCTGCTCCCAAAGCAAATCAAAGGGGCAAACAAAGTGCGTGTTCTGGCCAGTTTCTTTAGTGGAGGCCGTGTCTCTGACCCCTGAGCCACTTCACAAAAGCCCAGATTGTAATCAGCTGTATCCAAAGCACATTCAGCACATTGAAATGCAGACGAGAAACCAATATACGCAGGCAATGTTGCCATTGTACATTTGAATGTTGACATTTCTGAACCAGAAATATCACCCTGGCCTGGGCGGATCAGCGGATTACAGTGAGGGCCCTCCTCCGATTCTGGGGCGGATGAGTGTTTCCTGGACTCGGAGTTCGCTGCCCAGGCTAACATCCCGCTAGAAGCACTGGAGGAGCCCGTAGAGGCCTTTGCACTGGACAACCGCCATCTGGCCCACATCACCCATTGCACCCGTCCCATCTCCCTCACCGTGGCGGGAAACCATGTGGAGAACCGCCAGTTCTACCTGATCCAGTCCCGACTGGCCCCTGTGATCCTAGGGTACCCCTGGTTTGTACAGCATGAGCCACACATTGCCTGGTCCTCTGGGACGATCCTGGAGTGGAGTTCCTCCTGTCACGCCCAGTGTCTACAGGCAGCCCCCATCCCGTCACCCCGACCAATCCTCAGTGCCCCTCCCCCGGACGTTTCCTCTATTCCTCCGGAGTACCACGATCTGGGAGAGGTTTTCAGCAAGACCCGGGCTCAGTCGCTCCCTCCACATAGGCCGTACGACTGTGCAATTGACCTCTGCCCTGGGGCTTCCCTTCCCAGCAGTCGGCTGTACAGCCTGTCTATTCCGGAGAAGGCTTCTATGGACGAGTACATCTCGGAGTCAGTGGCAGCAGGGCTCATTCGGCCGTCGTCCTCCCCGGTGGCAGCGGGCTTCTTCTTCGTGAAGAAGGATGGGGGCCGCCGACCCTGTATTGACTATCGCCAACTGAACGACATAACGGTCAAGAACAAGTACCCCCTCCTTCTCATGAGTTCCACCCTTGAGCCCCTCACCCAGGCTACCATCTTCACCAAGCTGGATCTCCGGAGTGCCTACCACCTGGTTCGAATCAGGAAGGGGGACGAGTGGAAGACTGCCCTCAAGACACCCGGAGGTCACTACGAGTACCGGGTAATGCCTTACCAATGCCCCGGCGGTATTCCAGGCGCTCATGAACGACGTGCTCCGCGACATGCTGGACGAGTTTGTGGTCGTTTACCTCGACGACATCCTGGTCTTCTCCAGGACCCTCTAGGATCATGTCTAGCATGTCCGCCGGGTGCTCAAGCGTCTCCTCCTTAACCAGCTCTTCGTCAAGGCTGAGAAGTGCCGATTCCACTCAACCTCTGTCGACTACTTCAGACTCGGGCCGACCCCCGCAAGATACAGACTGAACCCCACGTCGCGAAAGGAGTTGCAGAGCTTCCTCGGGTTTGCCAACTTCGTAGTGGAGAACTACGACATCGGGAACCGGGAGTTGCTGGCAGTGGTAGCTGCTCTGGAGGAGTGGCGCCATTGGCTGGAGGGGGCTGAGCAGTCGTTCACCATCTGGACGGATCATAAGAACTTGACTTTCATCCAGGCGACCAAGCGTCTCAATGGTCGACAGGCTCGGTGGGCCGGCTTCCTCAGTCGGTTTGTTTTTTCACTGACCTATCGTCCCGGTTCCCACAACATTAAGGCGGATGCCCTGTCCCAACTACACCAAGGGAGGAGGCTGACTGCTGAGGAGTCAGTTCCCATCATCCCCGAGGGCAAAGTGGTTGGCATGGTGGCCTGGGGCATCAAGACCGTCGTGAGACAGGCGTTGCGCTCCCATCCTGCTCCGAGTGGCGTGCCCCCACGCCGTCTGTTTGTTCCGGAGTCGGTCAGGTCCCGAATGCTTCAGTGGGGACATGCTAGCCAGTTTGCCTACCATCCTGGTGTCCACCGCACCTTCACCTTTCTGGCTCGCCGGTTCTGGTGGCCTACTATGAGGAACGAGGTAAGGGACTTTGTACTGGCCTGCCCCGTTTGTGCCCGCAGCAAGGCCACTCACCGGGCCCCCGCAGGGCTACTGCAGCCCCTTCCAGTTCCTAGTCGTCCCTGGTCCCACGTGGCATTGGACTTTATGTCTAGACTTCCGCCCTCCCAGGGTAAGACGGTGATACTAACGGTAGTGGACCGTTTCAGTAAAGGGGTGCACCTGGTGGCCCTCCCCAAACTCCCTTCGGCGTTGGAGACGGCGGAACTCCTGACGAGCCACGTGTTCCGGCTTCATGGTCTCCCCCAAAACGTTGTCTCGGACAGAGGACCCCAGTTCATCTCCCAGGTATGGCAAGCATTTTACAAGGGGTTGGGCGCCTCTGTCAGTCTTTCCTCTGGTTATCACCCACAGACAAACGGACATACTGAGAGGATGAACCAGAGCGTGGAGTCTGCGCTCCGTTGTGTGGCTGCCAGGAGACCATCCTCCTGGAGTCGGTTCCTCCCCTGGGTCGAGTACGCCATCAACTCCCTGGTCAGCTCAGCCACTAGCCTCTCCCCCTTCGAGGTGTCTCTGGGTTACCAGCCGCCGCTCTTTCCTGCTCAGCAGTCGGAAGTGGCAGTTCCCTCCGTGCAGACCCATCTGAACAGGTGTCGTCGCATCTGGTAGGTCACCAGAGCCGCTTTACTCCGAGCGGCTGAACGTGGCAGCCGGGGAGCCAACCGTCGCCGGAACCCAGCTCCCGCATACAAACTGGGGCAGAAGGTTTGGCTGTCCTCCAAGGATCTTCCCCTGCAGTCGACCACCAAGAAGTTGAATCCCCGGTTCGTTGGACCCTTTGAGATCACAAGGGTGCTCAGTCCCGCAGCGGTGAGGCTGAGACTTCAAACCTCCATGTGGATCCATCCAGTGTTCCATGTGTCGCGAATTAAACCTGTCTCCCACAGTCCCATGGTGCCTCCTGCCCCAGTTCCACCTCCTCCTAAGATCGTGGATGGGCACCCTCAATGGAATGTTCGCCGACTTATGGATGTTCGCCGACGAGGACGTGGGTACCAGTTTCTGGTGGGGCTATGGTCCAGAGGAACGAAGCTGGGTGTCCCGCCAGCTCATTATGGACCCGAGACTTTTGACTGACTTTTATCAGGCCCATCCCGATAAGCCTGGAGTCGCCAGGTGGCTCCCGTAGAGGGGGTGGTATTGTCAGGACTCAGCCAGCCGGACTCCCTCCTCAGCCTGTTCACACAGTGACACCCGGTACCTCAGAGCGCGCTGCCAGGGAGCTACGTGCTTGGAGGCGGGGACAAGCCGGGTGCGCTCCAACTCACACCTGAAGCCACTCAGCTCGTCCCACAGCTGCAGCTCGTCAGCTCGTTGTATTCGGGGGATAAAGAGCAGGACTGTCTGTGCTGACGTTGCGAGTTCGTGCCATGATGTCCGTGGACTTTCCTCCTCGGTTCTTTGCTGAGTTTTCCCTCGCGTCTTTGCTGACTTTTTGTATGGAGTATTTTCTTGGGTTTTTTGTATGGATTATTTTCTGTTCGACCATCAAGTGGATTACCTTTTTTTCCCCTTCCCCTGGAGAAGAAGAGCTTTTGGTTTGTCGGGTTTGATGTTCAATCACTCGTGGATTAAGGGGACACTTTGAGTTTTTTGTGTTTCTTTTTCCTAGCAACTTGTGCTCTAATAAACTACGCCGTGTGTTCGGCTAAAACTAAAACCTTCCTGTTGTCGTGCGCTTGGGGTCAGAGACAAACCATAACAAACAGTCCACTATGAAAATCAGCATGTGGCATATACTGTACAGAATTAGTATGCGGTATAGATTTGGGGCATGTCATGAAGGTTTGGTAGAGACTTGATTTGAATAACTAAATGTATCTTTGCACACATTGAGAATGTTGTCGTTCATCTCTTACAGTAGAATCATGCTTGGAAGGGATCACTCAGCGGCCTGTATGGAGGGGACAGATTGCAGCGATCAATATATATGATAACCTGAGTCATTAGGTCTGTCACAAACCCTTCTAGAAACCTGGCAACGCCAAAAATAAATTGTCTCTGTCAAATCGTGTTTCTCTGAAGCGCCCAGTTACAGAGGCCGGTTCTCTAATGATGTTGCTGCAGAAGCAGTTACACATTAACCAGTTTACTTGAGTTCATGAAAACCCACTGTCTCAGGAATGACCACACACAGTCCATTAGGCCAAACACGGGGCCCCGGGCATGGTAACAAGCTGCTTGGTAGCATTTCTGCATGTTTCTCAACTCCCCTCACTCACGTTTCAGAACCCGCCCCACAAGGCCACCTCAACTCTTTTTTTGTAGCTTAGAGTGAAATCGAGCATTCGAGATCCGATCTATTTGATTTCTCACCGTCCCAATATCACCACATTTAAGCTTTTTATTACCGCTCAGGGAGACAAGCTTTATTTGCAAGCTGTTTGCTATAGCAAATCGTTATTGCTCCACGGCATTTCAATTGAATATGATATCAAGTTATTGTGTAATTCACTGGGCCTCAGTCGTGACTCCAATAGGAAACTAGGATATTAAAATAGGGATTCTAATAAAAGGGAGCCAAAGATATGATTCTACCTGAAGAATCGAGTAGATATCCAACAATAGTGTGAGAATAATAATATTCCCAAACTGATAGCTGTTAATCTTAAGCACTCAAAGCATCCACATGCAGAGATCAAGATTCAGCTGAACGCTCTCAAACAATTTCACAATTTAACGGTTCACAGTGCTGGGAGATTTTGCTGCCATGCTTTGTTTTGTGAATGTTAGTATTTGTGCTTTATTTAAAGTGTAAGTTCTCCCAATTCACACAATGTATTTTCACTCACACGTACATATTGTGATATTTACTTTCCCACCACAGGTGAACGAAAGGCGAATTAACCAAAGACATGTTTTCCCAAAGGCATTGGCCCTGATGAACATCATTTAAGATGTGTTCTTCTACGTTACCCGGAGCTCCCCGCTAATGTCATTTGTGCCATTTGGCATCATCAACAGTTGTCTCTCATTTAGATTTATAACCCGCTGTGCAGTGTTTCGGTATTTGACAAGCCTTCAAACTCATGGATCTGTTGCTCAAACTAGATGCCTTTGCATTTTATTTAAGTGCAGGACTCTATTCCGTCTCAATGCCCAGATAAACTGCTTCCTGTCCGGTGAGAAGTCTTTGCTTAGTGACGGCGGTATAGTGGTGAGCACAGCTGCCTTCCAACATCAAAACGTCCTCCTTCCAGTGGCAGAATACGCTTGCTTCGCTCCGTTGTCAGCAATGTGTCGTAATGTCAGTCTGAAAATGTTGTCACAGCCATTTTCCGCACTCTTTAGCGGCTCACTGCTGTTCCATTTCCAGCCGTCACAGTTGTGTTTCTTCTGTCTTGCTATTTTGGATTGAATGTTAAAGACGAGTTTGGTGCATCGGTCTGTAAAGCTCTCCACAGTTTGACTGTTTCGTCTCTCAACTTGTCAGTGTTTAACGATGGAACGACCTTCCCCTCCATAAAACTGAAGGAGCAGATTTGCCTCACTGTTGATAGGGGGTGCGAACGGACCAATCACCGGACCCCACTGAGGATGCTATTTACGTAAGATGACGAGGTGAGTCCGCATTAGAATTGTCAGGTCATCTCAGTAAAAGACATCCATCCACACTGGAACGAAAAAACTGGAAAAGGGCAAAAATGTGATCCTCCTCCTCCATTTTTAATCAGTTTGGACTTCAGACTTCAAGTTTGAATGTAAAAGTGAGTTCACCTGCCTCTATGGGTAAAACCTCTGCGCCTGCTGCATTGATTGTGAGATTTATTAAGATATATATTTATTTTTTTAACTGTGTAAACCAGGAAAACATCAATTTCATGTCACAGACTGCTTTCGGTTCTCGGGTATATAACCGTCAAACTATTCCTTCTTTATTTCTGTTACAGCACAGATAGTGTTCATAGATGTTTATAACAGATGCAATATTTTCCCTATTGACACAACTATTATATATGTTGTCCAAAATGTGTCCAAACTGGTGTGTTTGCTGTTAAAATGTTTGGACAACACACACAGATAGTTTTGCTTTATCTGCTCGCTGTCAAAATTGTTGTGGGACACCCAGCGCGACAACACACACACAAGCTTACATCAAACGGACAGACTCTTTTGCCATCCAACTGACACACACACACACAGACACCTTATCACAGCAGTGGGAGGTGGTTCTGAAGCTGTGACAAACTGTCCAGCCAGCTGAAGCTATCCACGGAGAGCTTTTCTGTTCTGTTGTTTGATGCTGTTTTAGTAATTAACTCAGACAAAAGTTCCAGCGGCACCCTTCTGATGTGCACTCAACACGCACACACATTCCACATCTACCCTCCCCGATAAACAGAGAGTTTGGGGACATGCAGAATGTGTCAACAGCCAGAATGGATTTATTCAGAGATGGTTTTCAAAGCAGGCATGCAGGGATCTGTGCTAATCTCTGTTTGTAGACGTGTGTTGAAGAACGTGTGGTGTGAACTGTACGTGCGGTAAAACATTTGCTTAAACATCCTTCTGCAGGTCTGAAAACGTGATACTCGCACAGCAGTACGCGGGGTTCCCTGCAATGTAAATATGTCAGCACATGATAATTCAGTGTAAACTGTTAAAAGCAGCGCTGGTGAAGTGAGAAACTGCAACAACAAAAAAAGAGAAAGAGATGCAGCGAGGAGAAACATCTCTAGAATGACTTAATTGTAGGAGCCTTTGCCCCGCAGACAGGAGTTATCCGGTATGTTTGCATTCTCGCTGCTCTGAGAATAATTAATTTTACGCCTGCCAAAATTGTTTTAGTGGCTGAAACAGATTTTAAAAAACATGTACCCGTTCTGTATTGCCCTCACATGAAGCTTGGGGACAGATTAACAAAGAATGTTAAAAATCAAAGCAGCAGAGGCCCAAGATATCCGGAGCGTCAATGGTATAGGCCAATTTCCAGACATTACTGGATCCTACATTTCCCACAGTGCAACTGGATAGTGTGTTTCATTAGACCTTCCGTTCCTTTCTAAATGGCCTCTTCTTTCAACACCTCAACTTTGTAATTTCCGTTAAACATTTTAAGCACTGACAATCCGGCGATGACATCATCGCAGTTACTTTTCAATGTGAACCGACCTCCCTCCGGAGCCGTAGACGTTTTCACAGGAGCAGTGCTCCTCGTGGCAAGTACAGCACACCTCATATCGGAGGAGTGTCTTTTTAAAATAAAGAGGCATCCAGAGAAAAGTAAACGTTTTCTAAATATGTGGACATGTGGTGTAGTTTAAATGTAGACGTTCTTCTGTCCATGTGACATCAGAAACAGCAGTCGAGAGAACAATCTCAGCATAAGATCCACGTATAAGATGATTACATGATCTCCATCCGCAGATGCCCCCGTTTACAAAGAATAGATGTTAGTATTAACCAGAGACCAGAGAATGAGGTCACTTTCCCCCTATGTGTTGGCCCTATTGGCGCTGTCAGCACCGTTAGCTCACATTGTTTCGCTGATAAATTCAATAATCATCCATAATTCCATGATCATTCGCAATCGTTTTTTTTCGCTGCACACGGCGAATAGTTTCCCAAACAGGAGGGTGGAAAACTATGGGTTAGAGGTCAGTGCTCACCTTGTGTTTCCTGTGGCCGCTTCACAATAAAAGCCGCCCTGTGTTTCGCCAGTTGAACACCTTTAATGTGAAGCAGAAGCAGCGGGGAATTCTATTAGCAGTAACTTAATGCGGCAAACAATGAGGCCAATATCAATGAGACAATATTAAGAAAAACAGTAACCTTGAATTACAGGCAGTCCCCTGTGCATCCAGAGTGGGGATGGCAGACTAAATGCAAATACATTGAATAGCTATTCCAGAAAACAAATGACAGCCATAAATACTGTGAAAAACCGGGACTGATTTTAATATAAAACAATCGTAACTTTGAGTTAACATGGACAAGAAGTAATGCAGATAGTTACTGCTCTCTCCTCTCTGCAGACGAACAGCACCAACGACAGACTTTGTCGACCTCATAACAGCCCATAACAGTATTTACTGTTGTCACTACGGAGGTCATCAGCGGCACGCCAACTTGTACTTTTCAAGCTTCAAACCACAGTGCTGCACTGTATTTATTTAAGTCCATGTCTCGTCTCGAGTGTTTGGTGAAACAGGAGCGCTGTATTTTCATGTTTGGAGAGAGGGTTTCCTTGGCAAATAAGTGAATACGCCTCTCATGTGGTGATGCTGCGCTTGAGAAAGGTGAACCTCGCTCTGTGCTGTTTGGTTGAGCTTTTATAACATTTATTGTCCTCCTCTGCTTTGATATCGTACCCTCTACATTTGCGTCCCCCTCTATAGGGGGATGCAAATGTTTATATTCAAAGGTCACAGGAAACATTAACCGTTTCTCCTTCACAATAAACATAACCGTTTGTGGGTACATCAACCGTGAAACTGTGTAACCCGTCTGAATGTGGGCAGCAGGAATGAAGCCCTTTGAATCCTGGCTTGAGCAAGCAATAAAAAGACCCAAGTACCATGTGTACACATCTCCACAAACGTCTTATTGAATCCGCTAATTCAACCCCCCCCACACCCTCCAAAACCCACCTGGCGCATGCTGAACTTAAAGCTGCACTCTCCAAAGAAAAACATTCACCCACCCCCGAATAGATTCAAACCACGGCGTCGCATTTGCCGAGCTCCAAGTAAAACATTCCACATGTATCAGAGGAGCTTTTGGGAGAGTTGCGGGTCCAGCGTAAAAGACTGCCAAAGCCTTGCATCTAAGTGAGGTCATTCTATCGAATCAACCCCCCCAAGCAAATTGCCGAAAAGGCCTCTAATAACTTTATCACTATGTATATTAAGGCCAAGCTTTGGTCTGTGCTGCTCCTCTGCTCTTCGCCTCGCTCAATTTAGCGACGGTCACCGCCGGCTTCTGTTGCCTTTCTTTCTGCCCCCCCCCCCCTGTTTCCCTACCTTTCTTCATTAGTCGTCAAGTTCCCCCGTATTATACTCGGCTGTTCTCACCGCCGTGCCCTTCAGTTGCCTGGAAACCGAGTGTGACGATGACACGTGAAGAGGCGGAGAACACCTTCTGACACAAAGCAGGCGTCGAACCGTGTTATGTGAGGTGTGCACAAAGTTTTAGAGCGCAAGGGAGGCGCAATCAGGGCGAACTGTTGGTCAGATCAACGTTTCCCATCTGAGCGTGCAGCATTGATGTGTCTGTGTCCTCTGCAGTTAGGTTTGCAGCTGATATATGATTCCGGAGACAATTATTATCCCTGATGTCCGAGGCTGCCAAGGACAGCTGGATTGTGACTTTTTTAGTTAAAAAGAGGACAATAATCTCCATCCCAGGGCTAAAGCAACACGTCTGTTTTATGGTGTGACAGTGCTGTATTTAAGTTTAGTTTTTTTGTTCTTTTCATTCACAACTTGGTTATGTGAGACAGATCATGGTTTGGGTTAAAAACATTTTAAATAAAGATGGACGACGCGTCTCCACTTCGTCTCACGGTACAAAGATTAAGCCAAAGTATCCTGGATATACGGGAGCTGCCATCTGGCAATTTTGACGTCTTTTGGAGCCACATTCTCTACAGTAGCAATCGGGGGGGGGGTCTAGTACTGCGGAAAGAAGCCCGACGAGCCGATTGGCTGGCACCATTGGCCGCAGCTAGAAAGACGCAACTAAACTTAAACCTCCATGAATACATTTCAGGTTTAAAGCATGTTCTATTACACACTTTTGATTCGTGTTTTAGAAAGGCTCGGCTGACACACACGACGTGCACACCAGGTCGACCTATTTAAGTCCAGAAAGTGATCGTCTTCATTGACTGCATGATACTAAAGTTATTCTAAACAACAAATATGAGTCTTCCCTTCTTATATTCTTGACATGTTTTCTGCATGAGGCCCGAGGAGACCAGGGAAAGGCAGAAATTTCCAATTTTGTTTTCTCGCAGTCATTATAGATGTGATTTCATGGTGCTGACGAGAGCTTTCTCAGATCACAATAAAGGTAGCCGTGGCAGATAAATGTGAACGGTGGAGAAACAAATACATGAGAAAATAGGAAAAACAGCAACAACAACAATGCAATGCATATGAGCTGTGGTGCGGATTATGTTGCTATGAAAAGAGTTGCTGGTGTGTTTTGGATCGGGAGGACCCCGGAACCCCAATGCAACGTTAAAACCTTGTGCATGCGTGTGGGTCAATGAGCTGAGGACTTTATTGTATTTATGCCTCACTTTCAGACTGCATCGAGATACATACATCACCGAACCCATTCAGACCACTGCGCACACAGTTATGAACAGCAAATCACTTTCATTCGCTCAGTCAGAATTCGCACAACAACATTCACAAATACGCTGTCAAACATAATGCAATGCGTTACGCTCGCAACATTAACACAGTTTGTCTTTTAGATAAATGGCCCCGACACAAACAAGCACATTAATCCATCCTGCGGGCCGTAAAATGTTCCCGCCGACACTGACGGGGCTGGACGGCTCAAGTCGCTGCGATTGGCACAAAATGCACTGACTAAGACTAAGTGGCTTATTATTGCTACTGGTCAAACAAACAAAAAAGCAAGCAATCTGGGAAAGAGAGAGTGCTGAATAACTAATCAACAAAAATGATGTATTTCAGCTACTAGTGGCTAACAGACAGTTCGAATTATTTAATTTTTTTACGTGTTCTCAGTCGTCCCAGAAGAAGGATCACCGTGATCCTCTGGTCCACCACAAAGCAGTCAGTCCCTGAGAAATCGATCCGTTTTGCCGACAGACAAAGTTCAACTCTCCAACACAAGAGTTTCAACTATTCATTCTTGAAGGGCATTGTTTGTTTTTTTACTTTGTAGTGTGGTTTAGCACTTTGTTGGATTTCTCCAGCTTCCTCCAGCTGTTCAAGGACATGAAGGTTAAGGTTAATTGTGGACTCCAAAGGTGTGAATTTGAAAGTGAAAGGTTGTCTGTCTCTGTTTATGCATTTCAATACTCATACTACCGTACTAATTAGGATGCCAGAAGAAATATTCAGTACGTCCCAATACATAGTATGTCAAATGCGGTGTGCCCAAAATACCTGGATGTTGTTCAACAACTGTTCTCATTGGGCCTTTCTGGCAATCCTGACCCACAGTCCTTAGTGCAGCAGATATGTGAGCGAGATGGTCAAAGTTCAAGGTGTAATGGACCTGTACTTTACTTATAGAGCGCTTTTCTCGTCTTCCGACCACTCAAAGCGCTTCAACACTACATGACATCATTCACCCATTCACACCGATGGGAGGAGCTATGGTTCCACCTGCACATCAGCAGTAACTAACATTCACACAAATTCACACACTGTAGGGACAGCTACAGGAGCAACGTGGCGTTAAGTTTCTTGTTCACAGAAAGCGTGGCCCATTCCTAGTGCCCTCTTCCCCACGTGCAAATTGATTATTTCAGTATATTTTATGATTTATTTTCTTGCTTTCTCATCTGACGTAAATATTCCTTTCCTTTTCAAATTGACGCAATGATTGTCTTTGAATCCTTATTTTACAATTGCAACGATCCTTCACAAGCCGTGGGTTACATGATCAAACTACTAATATATCTTGTGGTGGTGTGATGGCCTTGTTGTCTTTAAACAGCAGTTGTCGTCGTAGTTGTCCCGGTCACGGCAAAAACCCCACATCAAATGCCATCAGTCCTACGTGTCACCCCACCGCCCACTGTATCTTGTCTATGTGACGTCCCGTCAGCTTTTGAAGAAAAAAACAAGGGGCAGCCGACCCGTGCGTCGCTGCCACGCGGCGGCTGACATTAAATCGATACGAGGGGGTCATGTGTTTGCGGGTCGCTCCGCGGCTGCAGAGCTAATGACAAAACAAGACAAATTAAGTGTCTGCTAAGGCGCACTTCCTCGGCATGACAGGATGATGAGTGGAGGGTCGGGGGGGAAGGGGGGGCATGATGGGAAAAGACAGGACAAGAAACCAAACAGTTGAGAAGAACAGGCCTCATTGGGAGAGTTGTTGGATATGCTGCGCTCAGTGTGATGTGACGCTGATTACCACCAGCATGACCAGGCGAGATAACCTCTCTGCGCGCGCGTCATGCCGGGTGCGAATGTGCATTTTTGTTATGTGTGTGCGTTTTTTTTGTGTGTCCTCAAGGGCCCCGTTGTGAGGCGCGTGATGGTGGCAGAGTCCGGAGAGAGAGAGGCATGAACCCGACCTGATAACGCAGGCCCAGGCATATCGCCACATCAGGCGCCGGCGGTGAAACAAATGGGGTCACGGAAGGTCAACAACATCACAATGTCAGTCTCAGTCTGCTGATGGTCGGACTGTTGGTCCTGCAGGAGCAAGGGGTGCTGATAAAACCAACAGCTGAGCTCCGGCACACTGTTTCAAAACAAACACAACAGTTTCTCGCGTTATGGCATTCGATTCGTATCGGGGAATTTACAGAGATTTACACAAATGATTATGTCCGAAATAAAAAGCAGCAAGACTGGGTTGTTTGTGTTGCTCTCATGGCAGTTTGCTGAAAGCTTCTGGCCATTTACACTCGGCCATATGTCTTATCTGTGAGCAGCCATCAACTCCCTTTTTTATTTTTTTCGTTTTTATACAGCCAGTCATCGAACGGTTTTAATTAACCATAAAATATGACAGGGGTAAATGTGGTGAGCTGTCGATTCTGTCCGCTGGCCAAAATGCAGTCCTGGCGTCCTCTGGCAGGACGATTTCACGAGTCTTTAAAGCAAATTAAAACAGAGCAGTGGCTCTTTGTGTTTATTTTTCTCCCATTATCTTAGAACGAGAAATTTAAAAGCTTGAAACTGTGGTGAAATACTTCAGAATTGGTACGTTAAAACCACAAGACAAAGTTAATATACGTGTATTTGTGTTTTCATCCCCCTCTTGAGAATCATGTCTGGGGAAAAGTGAAAAGACCATGGGGCTATACTTGTGAACTTGTGACAAGTGTGACATGTTGGAGGCCTGGACCAATAAACATGGGCTCAGTGCTCAGACAGCCGATGCTCACTGGGGACCACGCTGGTTTTCTTCTTGTTAACAGTCTCCTCCGTTTAAAAAGCCACTAAGTCTGTCCTAACCATGGAACTGGAAGTTTCTGTTTTGCCTAGTTTCTCACTTGTCTTCTTCTTCTCTCTCCGTGTTTGTCTCTCGGCCTCCCTTTCTCTCCCTCTCTCTGTCCAACTTCACGTGTCTCTCTGTCTCTGAACATAAGGAACACTTTGGCCAGAGCAGCCGACGCCAAGAGCAAAACTTTATATTACATGTAGTCAATGTTAGGAACAAGAACACAGGAATAACAATAGAACATATGCACCCTCTCGCTAAATATTCAGGAATGACCTAAAAAGAATAATTCATTATTTCTTTACTTTCTTGACTCAGGGTGCAGTCTACTTTACATCATTTGTGAGCTTTTTTAATTTAATATCCTGCCCTTTGTGTTTTTAACATAAAAAATAAAATAAGGCTGTATTGTTAACATTCGCTTCTTTACAACCTCCCAAACAAATCCTCTATCCCAGAAGTTCATGCAGCGCTAAGTTGTTTTGCCTATTGTGTTTTAATAGAGAACATAATTGCTTTCTGTAAAAATGTTCACGGGCATGTGGAGTGAAAGCAAAGGGAGATGGTCGGCAAGTGGTTCAGGGAGCAAAAGCCCTTTGGACAGGGTTAGAGAGACACTTACATATTGTGCTTTGAGTGTCTGATAAGCATGAAAATGTTATCTATGTTGATGTGAAACCATAATTCAGGTGCCGTTAGGTTCTTTGCACCGTGTAGTTGCTGTGGCAAATGTGTAGAATACAGTTTATGAAGGCAAAGTCACTTTAGAGTAGAGCTGCAAATATTAATCAATGAACTGATTAGTTGTCAACTATTAAATCAGTCACCAACTATTTGGATTATCGATTAATCGGTTTCAATTTTTTTTTATTTTTAAGACAAAGTCAAAATGATGTGATTTCTTCTTAAATGTGAATATTTTCTGGTTTCTTAACTCCTCTATGACGGTAAACTGAAGATATTTATGTTGATGACAAAACCAAACATTTGGGGTCGTCATCTTGGGCCTTGGGAAGCACTGATCAGCCGTGTTTCACCATTTGCTGACATTTCATGGACCAACCAACTCAATGTATAATTGAGAATATAATCGTTTCTTCTGAGGACATTAATCTTTAAAGACAGCTAAAAAATATAGTTACATATATTTAAGAAAATAAAAATTTACTGAGCAAACAGGACTCAAACAAGAGGAGATAGTGCATTGTAGTGCCGAGGATTAACATACATTTGGTGTTTATGTGTGTGTGTGTGTGTGTGTGTGTGTGTGTGTGTGTGTCTGTGTGTGTGTTCATGGTAATGAAGGGCCGTGCAACAGTGAGGAACACAACATACCAGGCGCCAGCAACACACACAATACTTGTTAGCAGATCCACTCCACGTTTTGTCTTTTTATGGGACTTGTCATAAATAAGGAATACATAGAGTATCTTCCGCCTCATCTTTTAATATATTTTACAGCATTTATATTAATATTCTGCACCTGCAGCACCATTTTGCTTAATCGATGTGCATCTTTTCTGGTAAACAAGGCTGTGATTACTGTATATTTCTCTGATCCACTCTCTCTACTCCACTCGCCTGCTCTGTTTCTCTGTCTGCAGCCAATTACATTTTTTTCTCTGCCTGTCACCCTCCATTTCTCTCTCCCTCCCTTTCTGTCTGGATTCCACTCCAAATCTCTCTATTTCTCTCTTCCTCCATTTCTTTGCATGCGCGGTGCAGAATTTCTCTCTCTCTCTCTCTCTCTCTCTCTCTCTCTCTCTCTCTCTCTCTCTTTCTCTCTTTCTCTCTCTGCATCCAATTCCATTTCTCGCTCTTGATGCATGTACATTTCTCACCCGCTATCCCTTCCGCTGCAACTGACTTCAAATATTTCGGTCCCTTCTCTCTTTCCCGCCCGGCATCTATTTGTCTCTGAGAGTCCCTGCCTCCTCCTCCTCTTCCTCCTCGTCGCCGTCCATGCCGCATCACTTTCTCACTGTCCGTCTCTATTTGTCTTGGAAGACAGGTTGGTTTCTCCGAGGGCTGCACTCTGACATGGTGAAATGGAGTTAGTTTGTTCCTGCAGCGACGGCGGCACTTTGCAGTCAGGATAACAACTCCAGATATTGACGGAGAGGAGGGAGTGGACTTCAGGGGTCACCGTGGGCGGGCCAGGAAAGGAGAGGGGAAGCTTTAAAGCACTGCACTCATCAGCTGTAGGGTTTACTGGATGGATAGTGGTGCTTGTTACATATGTGGCCAATTTCTATTGTTTCTATTGAGGTTTATTTTGGGGAATGTTGCCATGTTCGCAGATCGCAACTATTACGTAACACGGTGAGCGATGAGTTGATACCTGCTGGGAGGCGCAGGAACTATGATTGGTCAGCATGGTGCTGCTTGTGTTTTCTCCCACAAGGTCAGAGGCCACTGAAGATAGTTGGAAGTGAAAATACAGCTCACTGCTCTTTTCCAGGTGAAATCCAAGGCTCTGTTAATTACAGCTCTGCAGAGCCAAATAGCTACATGGCCATGATGTGGTGTTCACTCAGATACACTGCCTATATTTGCATTGCCGTGTCACTGAAGTTGCAACTTCCTCCTGCCCTTCCTTCCTGCCCTGTCGAATATTGAGGAATTTGGATGTGACGTAAAATAAGTGTGTAGGAATACAGTGAAGAAATAGCTAACAGAATGTTCTCCTTCCGCCAGTCATGGAAAGTCAAGTACTGCACTAAAGTACAATGTATTCTTCTTTATACTCCTTCAGTACAGTTCAGAGGGAAATATTGTGAGATGGTGCGTAAAGAAAGTGTATTTCTATGATTATCTATCATTATTGCTATCATCATTCTACAAATGCCAAACAAATATTAGCTGGCTTGTTTTGGCTCGTGACCACTCACAAAGAAAGCAGTGTGTAGATGGGGCCGTTTGTCCCATTTGGGATTTTCTTAGCAGTTCCACAAATAATAAAACTTCCATTTGAAGCCTTGGTTTCATTTAAACAACAATTCGATATGTATTTATTGAAATTATTTTCAAAGTCCAAAACCTGAAACTAGTTTTAAATTCTTCTTCTTTCCTCTCCCATAAATCATAAAGGGAGGGTGGGTGGGGTGTGTGTGTGGGGGGGGGGAGCTAGCCAGTGGAGGCACACGTGGTCAATCAAGCACAGAGAGGGAGAGCGACTTCCATGGACATTACTCCACGAAATCGTTATTCAAATAATAGTTGTCCGCTTCTCTATTGAGGCCATTTATATTTAATTTCATGAAGGCTTGCCCATGCACTGCCTGAGGGACGATAATATATCCCGAGCAGCATGTGATGTCAAAGGTTTTCTGCATTCAGTCTTATCGACAAATTAAGCGTTTACTCTCATTGCATTTCTGTGACAATTCGATGTTGTAGTGGCATGTGAGGTCCAACTCTTAGAGAATGAAATGCATTTAACATGGGTGTCATTCCGTTTGTGTCACACGGTCCTCGAGTAGAACTCGTACACTTGATGTGAAAAGTTCCCTCGAGTCATTCCCCTCCTCCAATGAAAAACTCCTTTCTACTGACCACGTAAAATCTTGTTGCGAAATGCAGTCTTGTGAGCGTGCATTTATATGAATGAGACATCTGAGTGCAACTTCCTGTCCACGTTGGATCTTTATTGACCATGTGTCCTCTTTTTCTCACTCTGGTATGCCACATCCTGTCTGTTTTCTGTAAATAATCCAAAACGAGATCACCAGGCCTGTCACATGATGGTGTTTGGTCAGCAGCAGCAGCTTCATGACAACAGCCAGACAAACGTTCGAAATACAAAAGATACTACAAGTTGTTAAAGTAGCCACCAGAAAATAGAATATATATTATATATTCTATTTTAACCACATGATATATTTATCAGCATGACTGCATATATACTGAATGATTGGTCAAGCTTAAACAGTGAGACTGATAGGGTACCTCCCACCCCTCAAGCAACACACACACACACACAGAAACAAACACTGATGTACAAAGGCCAGCGTCTCGTCTTCCTCAGTAACCCGTCTCACTGTTTCAGCTAATCTTTACCATCACAGGCCAGGCCACCATTGTTGGGATTTCCTCTGCTTAATTACTAGGACTCTGAGCTTTGTGCTGACTGCGGTGGCGGTTTCAGGCTCCATTTCTCACCCTGTTGTGTGTGTCTTTAACCCCCCTGTGAGATCGTAGGGCCAGAGGGGCAGCTAGGTTTACCACCTGTTGTGGCAATTACTAGCTGAACAAAGCACGGGAAGCAAGAAGGGGTTTTTATTTCAACTGACAGTGCTTTTTTATCTCATCAAAGAAAATAGTCCCCATAATCAGAAAGGTAAATCACCACACACTATTATCCAACACAAGCATTGAAGCTGCTGTAGATTTGTATGTTATGAAATACAAACTACATAACCGGCACGGAGTGAGTGCTTCAAAAAAAGGGAACAATGACTCAATACATTCCACCACCTCCACCCTGATCCGTCACAAAGAAGAAGATTTCTAAAGGTTAAGAATGTGCAGTGTCATGTTGCATGTGATTAGGGTTTATGTGGGTGACATTTGGGCCGATAACTATTTTCATTCATTGTTTCTCATGTATTGTTTTCTGCTGCAAAGTACCTGTAGAATGACCCTCATTTTTGTCCACCACCTGTTGTCCCAATCATACAGTCTCCCTTGAATTAATGTATAAAAAACACCTTGTGTGATTTCTCTCCTTTAGAACCTCGATAAAGACCAAAGCATAATGTTAATGGGATGGCCCTACTAAAGCTACTTATTATAACCATCACTTTGCTCCTGAATGTGTAATGGCCTGGGAGACACGCACAAGAGGTTTGCGTGTGACACCCATTGCTAGAGGCAGACTATTACTTGCTGCGAATGTCCACCCGTTGTTGTTTAAACCTGAACAAGTAGTGTTGTTCCCTAAAACTAACCAAATAGTTATGTTGCCTAAACCTAGCTAAGTAGTTGTGTTGCCTAAACCTAGCTAAGTAGTGTTGTTGCTTAACACTAAGTAGTTTTGTTGCATAAAACTAACCAAATAGTTATGTTGCCTAAACCTAGCTAAGTAGTGTTGTTGCCTAAACCTAACTAAGTAGTTTTGTTTCCTAAACCTAGCTAAGTAGTTGTGTTGATTAAACCTAGCTAAGTAGTTTTTTTGCCTAAACCTAGCTAACTAGTTGTATTGCCTAAACCTAGCTAAGTAGTGTTGTTGCCTAAACCTAACTAAGCAGTTTTGTTTCCTAAACCTAGCTAAGTAGTTGTGTTGATTAAACCTAGCTAAGTAGTTGTGTTGCCTAAACCTAGCTAACTAGTTGTATTGCCTAAACCTAGCTAAGTAGTGTTGTTGCCTAAATCTGGCTAAGTAGTTGTGTTGCCTAAACCTAACTAAGTAGTTTTGCTGCCTCAACCTGACCAAGTAGTCGGTGCATTTGCTCATGTGGCCCGGTCTAGAGCATTTTAACAGATGTTGATAAAATGCCATTTTATGTGCTGATAACATTTGAGAGGACTCCCAGATAGGCTCACCCCATGAAGTCAACATTGTTCTTCAGGACCAAATTTGAATTGGACAAGAGTTTTGATTCCACAGAATTCAAAATGACCTTTTACCAGTTCAGAGTCTTCATGTTCATAAGAGATTATTGCACACATCACGATTTACAGCAGTGTCCTTTAAAGAAGTGTCAAGAAAGAGTGTTTTTCGTCCTTTCACTGACCTGGAAACAATCTTTTCCATAACCTTGACGATACATTAGTTGCCTTGCGGATTAAAATGTTAACCTTAAAGGTTAAAATCTATTTCTCACTGAATGTATTTTGGAAAAACGTCCAATATCAGTACTCCGATTGCGTTGCTTTTAATTGCTGATGTTGAACTGATGTTCTGTTCAGCCACTAAAGTGTGGATGAACAGAGTGAAGGCTAGCTCACTCCCCGCTACGTCTGTAGGACACACCTTCACAAGAGAGAAACTGGATGAATAAGCTTTCCTTGAAGAACTTGGACACACTTTAAGTATATATAGCCTACTATCCAATATACCGTATAGATCTCTATGCATGCATCCCCCTGGGAGCAGAGAGTTTCTCCCGCAGTCACCAAGGTGATTTTAGTGAGGGTAATCTCTCATAATTCAAGTCGGATAGATTCACCAGAAATCAAATCAGGTTCCCAGACTGTGAGCTGAGGAGGCAATATCCCAGTGCAATTCTTCATTGACCTACATAGCATCTCTCCCTGACAGTTCCTCTACGCTCCACACACCCCCCTCCCTCCCCTCCATTGCTCTAATCTCTGGGGGCTTCTCCCTGTGCGTTTGATGATGAGCAGCACAATATTCATCATCGCAGCATCTGAAAGTGGAGGGGGGGAAAGAAAAAAGAATAGATATATATATCTATTCCAAAAATTGGAATTTGCCAGCCGTTTTGCTCCCTAGCTTTCCAGAAATATAATTAAGCATCAGAGAGAAATGTGTGTCTCCATAAAAAAAGTGGTCGCCTGATTAGGTATCGAGGATTGGGTAATTTCCATCAGTGATGATGTGAAATTGGGGTGCTGCAAGAGTGCGTTGGATGTGCGTGCGTGCGTGTGAACACTGCCACATGTGCAGACACTTGTACAGACCCACATGCACACCCAGACAGACAGTAGGCTCCCTCATCATTAATTCAGGAGCCATCACTCTCACCCTCCTTCTGCCCCTGAGAAGCTCTCGATGCTTCCCGGCAACATTATGCATATTTATTCATACATCCTCCCTGCTTCACTAAATGTCACTGTAAATGTTTCTACTTCTAATGAAGCCATTTTTGTTCTATCCCCTCCACCCCGCCCTCCTCCTCCTCTTCCGCTGTCCCCCCCCCCCCCCCCCCCCCCGCCTTCGTTTGAATAAGGAATATCCCCAGAAATGTTTCAGGTTTGTTGTTCTTTCTCTATTACCATAATGTCTCTGAAACTTCAGAAGCGCTTTATTCAGCAAGCTGCTAATTCCGTTCACACTTAGCTTCACCTTGCCCCAAACGCCTCGTAGGAGAAATGCTGCCTCTGTAGCAATTACTCTAGACCTTGATCTGACTGAACCCCCCCCCCCCCCCCCCCCCCCCCCCCCCCCCCCCCATCTCCACCCCACCACACAGCCACCACCATCAGCCGCCCCTCGAGAGTCAGTGGTGCGGGGATTTTTCAGGCCCTCCTCTGTGTCCTCACCCGGAGTCAGCTCACTTCGGTTTCTGTTTGTCTCCCTCCGTTTTGTTTTCGTCTCCATCCCCCGTTTCACACAAACACGCACATGTGCATTCTACATTCCTCCGAACAAAACAGCTTCCTGAGGATAACAACACTTTGACAGAGTTTGAAGGTGTGCCCGCGAGCTCGTTCAAGAGCGGATGGAGCATTCTCCGGCTGGTAATTATCAAGGCTGCAGAGAATTGTTTAACAGGTACAGCAGCTTCTATAGTGTGGGAGCCACATATCCCCTATTCATGTGCACAATAACCTTTCAGCCTGTCTTTTGCCGTGGTTGTCATGGAACTGGGAGCTGGAACACGGCATGATTAGTAGGTAACAAGGTCTTTTTAAAAAGATCACGGTCTGCACCTCTAATCCACTTTGTAATGCAGTGGAATGAGAACATACATTTAAATATTCCGGCTGGCAGAGGAAATACCATATCTGTCATCTCATACTAAAGTTAAGAGTCTATGCCGCGGTGACGTCCCCGATGCACTCTGTGACAGTCAGAGCACTCCCATGTTTTCACAGAGGAAATAATGCAAAGATGAAAATGGTGTAGCCCATATAAAAAAACAGGTTTTGGGGTTTTAAGTGCATGAATCTGAAGAGATGAAATGGCCCATATGACAGTAGCGAGCAAAATCCAGTTTCCGACTGAGATCAGTGCAATTTACGTTGGATGATATGACGTCAGGACTGGAACCTGCACCCAGTCATTTTGTGGCAGCAGGGATGAAATTATCATGCTGTGCAGCTTGAAGCGGAAAATGGATGAAATCTTCTTGGGTTGACCATCTGATCCTCCTGATGCTGCGGGTTGGTTTGATTTACCTCCCCAGTAACCTGTTTGGGGTACTGTTACCCCCGAAAGAGTAACCAGGATAGGGATTAGTCCAGTTGTCATGGGAGCTAATATAGAACCTATAGAGTGTTTGCCTCTGGTCCAAGTTGGTACATGTGTTGAGGGTCCCCCTTGTTTCGGTTTCAAGCTAAACAAAACGCATTGCGACAAACCAGGTGAGCCTGTTCCCCCGTGCCCTAGGGGAAAGGAAGGAGGTCAAAACAGCAGTCTAAGGCGAGCGTGCTAGCAACTTTGGCTCATGGCTGCAGTAGGCGTTTAGCTTCAGATCAAGCTTCAGATCCCATTGGTTCCAAAGAACCGATGGGGAAATCCGAAGCAGTGTTCGACGATTCAATCGGACTACACAACAAACCCTTGGAGAGGAGTATTTCAGAGATGCCAAAATGTCTCATTAAATCTTACCGGTGGATCAGAGATGTATCGTACCGATAGACCAAAGGTCGTGATGAGAACAACTCCATGTTGGACAACTCTGCACCTTATGATCTATATGTCCAGTGCCAGAGCAGGAAGAAATATGCCCTGTGTGTAGCAAAGTGAAAGGAAGGGTCGGCAGGTTGGGGAGGAGGTGTATGGGAGCATGTCCGACACTCATCCAACCATTCAGTGAGCCCTTGTGTACAGCGTGGACTCATATCATTCATTTTCTTTTGTCACCTGCCTGTGACCCCTAAATCAAAACAGCCGAATTCTTGGCAGACGACTTGAGAAGAAATTTGAGGACGGAACACTCGCACTGACTTCGTTGCCAAATGATTTGGACCTGCACACTTCACTGCGCCTCGCTGCACTTCGGTGAATAAAGACCAGGCTAATGAAATCAAGTCCAGTGCTCACAGGAGCCATAAAATGTCTGCTTTTGTACCGGAGCTAATTATTCATCGGGGCTGTACTAAAGATTAGTGCGGATATACAGTACGCGAAGAAGCAAATCCTTTAAATGGCTCTTTTATTGTTCCCGCACCCCCCAGCCCTCATTTTAGATACGGCGCTGGCAGGCACCCTTGTGAAATGACTCTCAGCCATTGTTCCTGTGTTATCCCGGAGACACGAAAGGCTAGTTAGTGCTGCCTTTGATAGAGATGCCCGGCACCGTTTTAACATCTGTGTTATCAGCAAAACAGAGAATTACTGAGGCTGGGACAGGAATAAAGCCACTTGATCCTCTGTCATCCCCCCTCTCTCACTCTCTCTCTCTAATAAAATAATCATGTGCAGGGATTGTAGGCTTATCCTGCTCTTTTGTGTCACAAAAACTTTTCAACAGGGGCACATCGAAGCACGTCAGCCTCCTGAATTGACAGCAGCGCTCAACACAATGGTTCACTTCTTAAAACAAGCAGATTATAACACACACACACACACAGTGCGTGGAAGGCATGTAGACCCATGAGAAGTCTGACTCAAGTATGCGCTGAATACAATGATTGAGTCTGCAAAATAAAAACACATAACAACAACAACAAAAACAGGTGTGCAATCTCAAAGGCATTACAGTAAGATGAGCAGGTGAGGAGCAGAGGGTGTCTCTCTCTCTCCGAGCTGCTCACCAGCTCTGATGCCCCCTACAGGGCAGAAGGCTCCTAAGCAGCTAGAGACCTGCAGCTGGAAACCTCCAGTTATTGCAGTCAATTGAGCTAAAACAGCAGAGAGGTCCAGCAGCAGCAGCAGCAGCAGCAGCAGCAGCAGCAGCAGCAGCAGCAGCAGCAGCAGCAGCAGCGTGTGCCAGGCTTCTGAACCCTTGAGGCCCGTTGACGGTGGTTAGAGAAGCAGGGTCGGGGCACTTTTACATTCACTTCCCCTTTCTGGAGGTTTGCACAATGAGAGAAAAAATATGAATGGCTTTTCTTTTCTTTTTTTCTTTATCTGAAGAGTTGCTCTCTCCACTGTTAATTCAAATGAGCCGTATAGTTTTTAAAGTAGTTGTAAACATATTATGGCATTGTCTCAAAAAGGAGTTTTCTAATGAGGGTTTGTGAGTGCACTCATTTAGAGGGACCTTCATTATTCAAACCTTGCATGGGACTCGTGACCCAAAAGAGGCTTTCTTTCCATTGTTGGTCCTATTTTTGTGTTTTTTGTCCTATTTCTCGTGTTCATTCAACAGTTCCTCTTTTCATTTCATCGCTCGTGTTTTAATCGTTCATGAACACCTCGTGAGGAGATTGTGGTCAACATGACATGCTGTCATTCAAGGTTCAGGCTGCAGTGTGCGACAGACAGACAGACAGACAGACAGACAGGCAGGCAGACAGGCAGGCAGACAAGCAGGCAGACAAACAGACAGACAGACAGACAGACAGACAGATTGACCATACACCAACAGAGAACAGCTTCTTTGTTCACGGAAACAACAGTGCACACTCAGTGGGTCTCATGGGCCCCTATAGACTCCCACAAAACCGGGCACCAGCCCATACAGTACCTCTGATGTTCCTGATATACAGTATAGGAACCTGGAGTTTGTATCGAGTTCAACAGTACCTTTGATATCATTTCAGTAATCCTACAATACTCCCAGGGAGTTACAGATTTACTGTGATGGCAAAATAAGGAATTTATTTATACTCCAATATACAATAAAACGACTATGTGTAAATGCTAATTACACAGGAAGCTAAAATCAAAGTTCAGCACCGGAGACCTGGCCTGCTACACCATAACAACGTATCTGTAGAAACAGTTAAAACAGGAAGCTAAAAATGAAGTCCTGCACAATAAGGAGCAAAAGAGTAAAGGTCTAATCAAAAAGAGGAGGGGATGGACCACTGGTCCTCCGCCCACGTGTCACGGCCCCTCAGATGCACCACATTGCCTGTAGCACCTCACACCTCACCCCAGCTCAGACTGGACTATTTTGTCCCCTTAACCCAAACCCAAATCATAGCCCAAGGGGGTGTGGCACGAGGTGGGCGTGGCATGAGGTGCGAAAAGGCCTCAGCCATAGATCATATTCTAATGTCCTCCTTACCTTAAGGGAATCGTATACAGACAGGTGCACTGGAGTAGTGAATGCGTTACTGATTCCAGAGTGTGCTTTAAAATATATATACGTGCTTTAGAAACTGTACGTTCTTAAACCAATTCAATAAAACCATGAATAAAACCATGTCTAAAACCCCTGCAGTAAAAGTGAATAAATAAATCCACTCTAAAACATGCAGACACAGCAAAGGCAGGTACCACCGTAGATGACTCGTTTACTCATGTTCTTACTAACGCCATCGGGTTAGTGCATCTTCTGTCTAACGGGACTTTCTGAGGCGGCCAATAGAAGCTGAAGGCGGCCGGGAAGAGAGAGAGAGGCAGCTGGGTGAAATCTGCATCTCGATTGCAGAGACACCTCATCCACACACACACGCACGCACGCACGCACGCACGCAGACAACCACGCGTGCGCGCACTCATCCCTCGTAAAGGGGCGTGTTGCCCTGGCATGGACTCAAAATCTTCTCTGCATTTGCATCAGCGGAGGAGCGGAGAGCGGTGGCGCGCAGAGAGACGGACGGAGTGGAAGAAAAAAACGTGCAACAGATCAACCAGGACTTTTCCTTTCATCTATTATTGTTATTGTTTTTTCCCTTCCCTCTGATATTTTTGGGGGACTGCTTATTTTTACCCTCACACTGGCCGGATTTCACTTGTGACAGCGCCGAATGAAAGGGGGAGAAACGAGGGGAGAGACCCGGAGAGCTCAGCGCCGGGAAGGAGACTAGTCTGTACGCGGAGAGGAGAGCGAGTGGCCGGCTATCGGCGGTGCGTCTTTGCGCGGTGGGGACCCGGGACCGAGCTGGACTGCGCTGTGGTTCTCCCCCGGTGCACAACAAAAAAACGGGGGGAGGGGGGATACCTTGCTTTTGTGCGTCTCCGGAGAAGATCTGGGGTCATTTGAACAGAATCGGAGGGAGCCTGTCGGACTCTGCTCCTCCACGCATGTTGGAAGTGGAGAGAGGAGGGCTGGACGCCTGCGGCTGTGCGGCTCCTCAAGACGCAGGTGAATGCAGCTGTTTTTATTTGACTTAAATAAATACCGCTGCGTGAGGGAGCGTGGGTGTGATGAGAGATTGCACACCACTTTCCCGATGACACCAACAATTCGACAGAGTTGATCTCATATGATCTCGCTATTGTTCCTTGTTTATTTTTGGTTATACAATATTCAGATTACAACATGTATATTCAAACTTTTTTTAAATATTTTTTTTAATAATCGAGTATTGCCATGCGTTTTGTTTATGCTGGATTTTGACTGTACCTGTTCCAAGTCGAGGTTTTGCTGCTCCGTTCCTGTGTGTGTGTGCGTGCGTGTGTGTGTGTGTGTGTGTGGGGGGGGGGGGGGGGGGGGGGGCGTGTGTGTGTGTGCACAGAGTGACCCAGTAAGGGCAGCCTTTAGTAAATGACTCGAGGCTACTTTAATTTACGCTTTAATTGATTTCCACTAAATATCAGAGTGCCAGTTTAATGGTGTCACTGTTGTGAGGCAGACAATCGGCGCATCTGGATAGCTGCCGGTGCATAAAAGAAACCCACAAGGTCTAAGAGGTGTGTGTGGGGGTCGGGGGGGGGGGGGGGGGAGAGACTTTCTATTATTTAGCTACTGTGTAAAACAAAAAACTGGGCCTATTACAAGCGCTGCGGTGCAGATATGCTTCAATCCAAGCTGGGGGGATGTTTAAGGTGGCAGATGGATTGGGAGACACAAAAGAGAACTTCCGTAGATTAGGGAGTTCAGTGTGTGACATAAAATGTTCAGTCCCAGATAGAAGCGGAGGAGGAAACCCCAAAGAAACACCCCTATTCATTGTAATCCGCGTTTATGATTGTTCAACTTCGTGGTTCGTGATGTGTGGTATGGTGGCATGTGTTCGATAAATATCCCATTCGGCTCGGCACATGGCGAAACCCCCAAATAATGTGTTTTCGTACATGGGAGTCGTGCTCCGGTGCTCCGTCTCACCGTTAATGATAGCTTCTTTTAGTAAGAAAGGAGAGAGGGGAGGGGAGGTGGACAGAGAGAGTGAGTAAAAGAGAGAGAGAGGGAGAGAGAGAGAGAGTCATGTCACTTAACCGACCGCTGGTACTCTGTGACTCAGTGCGCGTCTCCGCTTACATATAAGGACACAAGGCTGTACCCACATCGGTCGGCTATTTGTCATCAGGCCAATCATCCTCACTCTGAGCCTATAGAAGCAGAAGTGGTCACAATTTTGGGTGAAGGGGTGTATCCGTGCGTTTTTATATAGCCGTGTTTGTATCGGCAGCAGACGCGCACAGACGGACCCGGGGAATGTCCAGAGCGCACGGCCCGCCGCATGCAAGCGCGCATTCCTCCCGAACCTGCTCACACCTCCGCCTGTCTCTTTTCCCTCCCACAGCCAAGGATTACCTCCTGCCCGGGCATCGTTTGACGGAGTAAGAACGCCACAACCAACACGCTGACTGGGTCATTGTCTTCTTCCACATCTTTGGGCTTCTTCGGGGAGGATATGGCACGGTGGGCGCTGGAGAGAGGAGCGCAGCCGGCACAGGCGAGAGGAAACAGGAGCTGAATGACAGGATACCAGCGACCTGAGCCCCGACACTTCTAACTTTGTTAAAAATAAGAAGGAAACAAGAGAGAGAGAGACCCTCCCGCTTTATTTTGTCGAGTGGAGAGAAGAATACTCGCTCGAAGAACCTACCGGAGGAGTTTCTTTACGGAATTTTGACCTTTTTTGTATGCGTAATTTTATGTTTTGGGTGAGGAAACAAGGATGCATTGTGGATTAGTCTTGATCCTGTTCATGGGAATCCTTCTGGCGGTCAAGGCTTTCAAAAACGGTAAGTGTGATATTTGACATCTCTATGAATACAGCGTTTGTGTACCCTGCAAAGCTAGTAATCCCAATATTTCCCTAAAAGATTAGCCTGCTCTGATCTCCGCTGATCTTTTGGCAAACTCGCAAGGCTCTCACCTGGCCATTCCGCCCACACCTCGGGGAAATCCCTGTTATTATATATTTCAACAGAGACTTCAGTATTATTGCTTAATTGTCGCTAGAGATCACCGTGGCCCTATCATTGTTTCCTCTTTATTTTATACATTTTGATTATGATGTACCCTCCAATATTCCCATGTTATTTTTTTAATTTTTTTAATCTTTCATGGTGCCCCAAAATATTGTTTTTTATTTGTATTCACCCAATTGCAGCCTCTTGTGATGCGTGTGATCTACCGGGAGCTTCTCTTGAGAGCACGGTTGATTCCGGTTGTGTGGGGCCCGCCGTCGGTTAACACGTTTTAGTGAAGTTCAAAAAGTCAGCTCAAATCCTGGGCTTACACAACTTCCCCTTGTTCTATTCTAGCAGCAGCAGATTCGTTTCTACTTCGTGCTTTCATTTCATCTCATTTTATTCCGATTTAATTCATTATCAAGGAGGAACACGCGCGCGTATGTGTGTGTGTGTGCGTGTGTGTGTGTGTGTGTAGGTGCGTATTACAGCAGCAGATGTCGGAAGCTTTCATGTTAAAATGATGAAAACGCGCGCGAATGCAGATAAATGTGAGTCGCGGCCCTCTGGAAAAAACAAAGTATAATTCCCTTTAATGGTGGAACTCGTCGTTCAGAGGAACAGACTGAATCCGTTTGACTTTTGGCTTCTTCATTCACACTTTTTATTTGCATTCATCCACCCAGAGCTGCTCCTTTTCTTATTGTAATGTGAGGACCTGTTCCTTCATCTCAGTGTGCCACCCACAGCCAGACTGCTTCATAATAACTCTTCATAAGCAATAGTAATAGTATTATTAATAATAATACTAAATACTAACATACATATACATTTTGTCCACGTTTAAGTCTTTAACTTTCGTATGTCTTGACCTATTAAACTACGTAAAAGAGATAGATAGATAGATAGATAGATAGATAGATAGATAGATAGATAGATAGATAGATAGATAGATAGATAGATAGATAGATAGATAGATAGATAGATAGATAGATATTGGCTCCTGTTAATGAGTTTCTTTGACAGTGTCCCGGCTTAAGGGAGGCACACATTTTTTGGTGTAGTCCAATAATAAACTGCTATAATGGAGCTATAATAAATAATGTATGAAATATGAGGGGTTAAAGAACTCTTTTTTTTCGCTCAACTCGGCAGATAAATGTGGAGGCAACATCCGAATCTCAACGGCCAACTACCTCACCTCGCCCGGATACCCCCTGGCCTATCCCCCTTCTCAGCGATGCGTGTGGGTGATATCGGCGCCTGGTCCTCACCAGCGGATCCTCATCAACTTCAATCCGCATTTCGATCTGGAGGACCGGGAGTGCAAGTAAGTAGGCCTACACCGCGACATTTTCAATGGAGAACAGATGTGCGTTTGCCCTCCCCCAAAAAACAACTAATTTATCAAAAACATTTTTGTTGTTGTCTCCGAGTGCCCCACATCTGATTTACAGCTAGTCCGGAATAAAGACGATGGAGAGAAAATATTCTGCATTTTTATCTTTGTTTTGGAAAAATGGCCGAATAAAATAACATTATTAGTGAAATTAATCTGTCTGGGAAGCTCACGCTGCACCGTGAGAGGCGGAGTAGAAGCTGTTCATACAAACAAACATTCATTTCTCATAGCAAGTATACATGGGTTTTGCCTTTCATATGCGTGTGGGGCGCTCCTGTGTGTGCGTGTGTGTGAGTGAGACAGTTCCCTCATGCATATTGTGCATGAAACTGCGCCATCTAGTGTCGGCAGGCTCACTGACACCGTGCCACTGCGACCCTGCTCCGCCACCACAGGACAGAAAGGAATGCCCCCTCTCCCTGCACTTGGTTTTGGAATGGCCTCGTGGAGTGAAGTCACCGATGTGTCATATTGATTTGAATTGCCGTGCTTCTGCAGAAGGCAATCGGGTTCACCGGGGGCCATTGCCCGTGGTTACTTTATGCACTGTGAGAAGAAGAAGAAGAAGAATGTCCATCTTAATGAGCCATTTACTTTTACATTTGCTTGTAAAATGCCATTACTGCCCTCAAAAACAAGTGAGAACTTCCAAAAGCAAAAGACACACAACTCAGCCAATTTAATCAGGCAGTCACTCTGTTAAAACTTGCCCCCACCCCTCCTTTTTTTTAAGGTGAATCCCTCAGTGACAGTTAGTTACTGATCCTTATTTGACTTGCGAGCCGCGAGCTGTCGCATCCAACAAAGAGCTAAGCTGCCAACCTGTTGTCAGATAGATAGTTTAAGCCGATGAAACGGGAGACAGACAGTAATGTGATGAGCCTGTTTCAGTGTGGCTGCCCGAGGTGAGCCTTGCCTGGGCAAACCGCCTCCCTCTGATTGCCTGTCTCTCTCTGTGGGTGTGTATGTGTGTGTGTGTGCGTGTGTGTGCGTGTCTGTGTGTGTGTGTGTGTGTGTGTGTGTGTGTGCCTCTGCCCTTCTCTGTCTCAGCTGTTTGTTTACGCTGCAGGGCTCCGGAGAGTACAGGGCTTTGCTGGATCCTGTTACTGTATCACTGCTCCACCCAAAAAACCTGGACCCTACGTTTCTTTTGTGCTCCCTCAGTGTGCCCCCCTCCCCATATATGTCTCAGGGTGTGTGTGTGTGTGTGTGTCATGTATATATATATTTTTTAATTTTTTAATCCGGGATCTCAATCCCACTTTAACCTTTCTTTACTGCTGTCAGAGATTTACGGCAGGCCGAATGGGGCCCGTCTTTTTAAAAAGCGGGATGCTCTTTGTCACTTCTTTTTGGGTCCGATTTCAGCACCACAGGGACTATTAAACTGTCCAACATCCTCAAGTTAGAACGAGAGAGCGAGCGAGAAAGAGAGAAAGGAAGTCACAGGAGGAGGGAGGGGTGTGTGAGCAGAAACAATGCTAATCAAATTAGTCAGGAATGAATTTCCTGTTTCTAAACACACGCAGTAAAAAGAATTTAAGCCCCTGCAGGCTCAACAAAGGCTGCTTTTTTTACCAAATTGAAAGGAGGGGGGGATGGGGGGGGGCTTCGAGTTCAGCGATCCATCCATGTATCAATTACAAATTAGCTCTGAATCTCGCCAGTCAAGTTAGTTCTAGCGGACAAAGTTTGTGCCGTGACTTTGTCTGAGTCCGTGAGCGTCTCTCTCTCTCTCTCTCTCTCTCGCTGTCTGCCCCGGTCATTACATCAAAAGTGTGGCCAGGAGGCTACAAACCGCTCGTCCCGAGGAACCGCAAACCAAATACGCCGGCAGACGGCCGTGAAACTTAGTCACTGATTCATGTGGGTCGACCTGAGCCACAGCCTATTTTCTTCGTATTTTTACCTCGACGTGCCGTTTCATTTTTTATGTTTCTAATGCGGTGGTTTTCATAGGGCTTTAGTTCCACTTCAATGGATGCCGCCTCGTGCCGCTTCCCTCTGGCTTTAGCCGGCAAAGACAGGCCATGACGTGAAATCCATTTTCCTTTTCCATTTTTTTTACCTCTTTAATTTTGAATTACGGCACGGTGTAACATGAGAGTGGGCTGCTGTGCTAATCGCTGACAAGGCATGTCATAAGTAACTGGATTACGAAATGGGGGAATAGTTACTCATGTGTCCGCGGACAGTAGTTGGGTGTGATTTGTGTCGGACCCATCAGACTCCATGTCGCAGCACCACTCACCAAATCAGCCCTTACATAAATGGAAACTGATGAGAATGGCTTCCTTATCTGATGGACTGGCAGAGTGGGCCGAGGCGGCGGGGGCCACAAAGCATGCTTCAGTGCACTGCCTTGCAATCTAATTAGTGGGCAAATGGAACACACATGCAACACATGTTCCCCAACATGGCTGTTATCTGCAAACCAAACAAGAAGCACTCAAAGTGGTGCTTGTAAAAAAGGGGAAAAAACAGCCTCTTTACTGAGTGGAGCCTGGCTGGGCCTGGGGGTGGCAGGGAGGGGGGTGGGGATGTTGTTGCACGTGTGTGCTCCACCCGGACAGGTTTGTTTGGGGAAGTGCAGAGGCCTGTATCCTGAGAGCTGAGGGGGAGGAAAGCACTTCATCACCGAGATAAGGAGACGTAAGTGAGGCCTGCGATTCTGAATGCAGAGCGTGTTTACCTTTCACGCACCGCTGTAGAGGGGGCTTTTCGAGAGGGTCGGCCCCCACAGCTGATGACGTTCTGCGCCGCCCGCATCGAGGGCAAATATTTGGAGTCCATTTCGTTCAGGGAAAAAAAAAGTGTTGTTACGAGCGAGCAAAAAGCTCAAGTTGGAAAAATAACGGAAGTAAACAGATACTGCTTTCGCTCCGCTCCCTCTCGCTTGACTGCGATCTGATAAGGCTGACTGTGGAGGAAACACGAGAGGTTTCAGTGGATTTCATTTGAGACAGCTTTCACGTAAAGGCAGATGGGATGGGTTGTTTATCACATTTTTAAGACTCTAGTTCTTACGGTCCAATTTAGATTTTCTTTTTAGATATCTGATAAAGTTTCCAGGACCTGCTGACTCTCCCGTCCCGACCTGCAGGCTCTCCATCTCCTGCTGACTCGAGGAGGAGAACCAACATTCCCTATATTTGTGATGCACCCCTGACAACATTATGAATCATTGATAGCATCAGATCTGCTGACCCAACCAGTAAAAAAAAACAGAGGCTTCTTCCCTCGCAGTCAGAGCTTCGCTGTTTGTTTTTTGGAGGAGAGGGGGTTCAAAAACAGACACGCCGTCTCCTCTTTCTCGGTGCACCCTCGTTCCTTTGCTTTCCTCTCTGTCTGGTTGGTGTTTTTCCGGACCTCGCAGAAAATTCCAGGGTGACAGTAGCGTGCAGCAGTAGACGGAGAGGGGAGGGTTCAGATGAGATGGATGGCAGGGTGGTACGAGGCGGCGGAGATATTTTGAGGAATGCCTCCCTTTGTGTGTGTGTGTGTGTGTGTGTGTGTGTGTGTGTGTTCTTCAAAAGCCCGCGAGAGCCCCCCTGCCTTCAGGTGCCTGTAACTCAAAGCTTGGGAAAGCGCTCTCTTCCTCTTCTTTTTAATTGTAGTCCACTCCTTTCTCCGTCCCAATGCCCCTCTCGCTGGGACACCCCGCTGAGCTGCCCCCGTGGAGCTGCTGGGCCTGCTGGGAAGGCAAACATTCTCCGCTGTGTACCCCTCTACAATAGACATCCTGCCCCTCCTGGCATTCCTGACCCAGGCCCAGACTCCAGAGATGATGGAGCTCCATGGAGTGTGGGGGGGTGGGGGGGGGGGGGGGTGACCCTTTTCCCTGGATCTATAGTTGGCTCTGTCTTTGTCATGTGGAATCCCACTAACTCCACTCACATGGCCGCGGTGCCCGACAAAGAGTGCCACCTGTTTCTAGGAAGTGAGAGTGGAGGACAGAAGGGCCTTTAGGGAAGACAGCCACCCGGCCAATTTCCCTAATTCCCCTTTTGCCCCGCCCGCCCCCAGATACCTGAATAGCAGCTCTATGATAGGGAGCGGTGGAGCTTCACAGCTGGGGAGTGAGGATCTGACAGCTTCCCCCTCCATGACTCCTCTTTCACCAGCAACCACGAGCAAATAAGGAGAAGTGGGCTGTGTAACCTTTTATCCGACGTTGTCATGGTAGAAAAATACACAAGGCACTAACGCAACAGGGCGTGTGGTGCGAGAGGCTTTTAAAGAAGGGAAGTGCTGTGACCTCCCAGGCCTTTGGGAGTGACATGGATTGTTGGAGATACTTATAGACCATATAGGTGACATTTATTTATGTTGTGGACAGTGCGCGTCTTTTCACGTGCGCGTCAGGGACGGAGCCATGCTGGTGGGGTTCAAAGCGCCGCCGCAAAACAGGCACATCGGAAAAAAGAAATGAAGAGGGCGTCGAGACGCCGCTTCTTTTAACTACGAAAGCAGCTGAAATTGTGCACCTGCTATCTTCCCTGGCAATGGAGTCCCAGGGTTCATAACAATGGAAATCAAATCGCACCTCAAATGACAGTGCGCCTTTCCAAAGACCGGCTTATCGGCAGAGTTTCAAAAGAGCAACCCACTTTGAATATGTCTTGTTTGCACTTCACGGCAATTACACCGAACCCTAATTTTGTCAGTGTGGTGAAACTTCCGTAGACGAGGACGGCGCGACTTAAACGTCTGTTTACAGCACATCCTTCTCAATTTGCGACCCTGCACAAAGTTAACCGTGGATGAGGTGAGGGCCCACGAGAACTGCAGAGGAACATTAAGGGCTCACTTTGTGAGCTAACCAGTGGGCCGGAGAGACGGGACGGCGGACAGAGATGTCGCACCGGGAGAGCAGTTGACCTTCACTCCTCGTCTCCATCTCTTTTAAACACCAAGGGTTACTCCCTGGCTAATGAGCAGGATAAAAGTAGGTCTGTGCACATGCATGCAATACATGTGAGTGTTCGTGTGTGACCGTGGGGTTGAGGGTCTATTTTTTCTTTCTTCTTCTTCTTCCTTTTTTTTCATTGGCCGGTGAAGTGTTTCACCTTGGCCGAGGCTTGGAAGGGCATCCTGATTGAAAAGCTTTCTGTCCGTGGCATCTGCCGTCCTCCCCGCTGCTCTGTCACCACTTTGATTCATGCACAACCTGACCACAACCGGGAGGCGAGCCACTCTGCCTCGCAGCGGGAGGGTGGGGGGGTCCACTTCACAGCCGAGGAGTAAGAAACGGAGGGACGAAGGAGGGTGAGGAACAGAGAGAGAGAGAGAGAGAGAGAGAGAGAGACGCGACAAGGCCAGTGCTCATAAATAACCGGCTGGATTTCAAGCCTGGGTCGCATTTATCTGCGGCGGCACAAAAGCATCATACGGTCTCACGTGTCTGCCTGTTTTGTTTTTCATCTCGACGTGGGAGTTAGCAGCTCGGGTTTGCCAGAGATTGAGTGTCCCTAAGCTGTTTCTGGCACACGGCTGGTGAATTCAGTTTTTTCTTCTTCTTCTTCTTCTCTCTCTCTCTCTGTGTATTTTCCTTTCCAGCCCCGAACCAACACAAGCTTCCCTATATGGAAGTTTCTTGTGGAATGGACCCGCGGCCCACGTGGCTTAGAGATGTCAGCCGTATGCTCTTTTACTTCTTCTTTTTTCTTTTTTCAAAATCCAAAACAGATTGCTAGAAAAGGAGCCTTATGGAGACTCTTGGTATTAGAGGACCACATTTTGGTAATCTCAGCTCTCTATCTGGACACGCATCTATTATTGACTGTAAGAAAATTCATACTAATTTTTCCCTCCAGCGCCGATAAAAAAGCATTAAACAATGATTAAATTATGCGTTTCTGTTCCAAAGGACAGTTGGCAATAAGCCCCCCCCCCCCCCCCCCCCCCAATCTCCGCCTCATATAATAGAATTAGCAACAGGTTTTCGTCTCGCGCCTTCTTTCCTTTCCATTAAATGCTGATTTCCCAATTTATAAGGGCCCCGCATGAAAAAACAACAAGAAGGGATAAGGAGAGTGAATGAATGAGGAATAATTTGAGTTCATGAGTAGCAAAGCAGTAGCCGGGGGTGGGGTGGGGTGGGGGGGATTGCTTTGAAACTGTAGCTCCCAATGTCTTACTGACCCGCCCATCCCAGAAAGAGAAAAGGGAGAGGGAGGTCTGGGCGCTTTAATACGGCGTGTCCAGGCTTGTCGTACATGTTGCGTTGAGTGGTCTAACCTTGAATGAGGCTCATGAGTTTGATTGATGTGGCCGTGGTCCCACGTTTGTTGCCGCAACGCCACAGTGCTTACAGATCCACAAGGGGTGGCAGGTTGGAGGGGGGGGGCAACCACAGGGTCCTTTATTCAATCAAGCTAATCCCCAGAGGGGCTCTTGGCGAAGCAAAGTTTGTTTGCAGCGGGTAAGAGGGTCGGTCGGTCTAGGAAGTGAAGCCAATGGCCCTCCTGTCTCAGACCCAGATCCCCGGGGTCATTTTCGGTCACTGTGTTCGCGCACAGCGGGTCGGCTCGCTGGTGTTTCTCCACCACTCAGCTGGCCGTGATTCGGGCCGGGACGGCAAGCAGACAGTGATTGATGGGGTGGTACCCCGCCGCTCTCTGATTGAGTTAGAGCCACTCACAAGCCCTCGCTTTGTTTGCTCTTTGCTTGATCTCTCCTCACCAAATTGGCAACATTAGCTGTGGTCTTTCTTTTTTGTAGCAGCCGGCACTTTGCCTTTTCTTTCTTTTTCGTTTTCTCACGGCTTCATTTCTTTTGTTCGTCGGCAGTAATTGTGAAAAAGAAGTCTCTATATTCAGCCCTTACAGCAACCTTCTGTGGCATTATCACAGTAGGGTGGTGCTGAAAGAGTTATTAGAAACCTGTACCCCACGCTGTTCCAGGATGACTCCTGCCTATACTGGGGATGAGCCATGCACTTACACAATCCCCCAGTGCATTTCAGCAGAAATCAGAGTTGAAAGGATACCCAAACTGCGTCCAAGTTGGCAGGACAGTTTGATTGTAGGGCCAGTAAAGGAAAGAGTCACCTTGCCCTCCAAATGCTGGCAAGGGCTGGCTGGCCATCAGCACTTGGATCGGCCCACTAATGCCGAGCATTCTGCGGCTCCACGGTAGAGGTGCACCGCTTGGCGCGAGGCCCTCGAAACACGGCTTATTTGGCTTTCCAAGTGTTGCATCATTGGAAAATCTGAGTTCTTTGCACGCAGCGAGAACAATACAGCCGTCAGAAGGAAATGAAGGACGTGGTTATAGATGCTAGATATTGTGTCCAAGGGCCGATCCGCATTCAAAGGAAACCGCCCAAAACATCAGTCCATGCTATAACAAATGTGTGTCAGTTGGAGAAAAAGTAAAAAAGTCCCCCCCCCCCCCCCGCCTTATTTATTTCCATCAACATCCTTTTTCCTCTTCCTGTTAAGAAATACAAATAGCTTGTCTTGTCTCAAGGTTATTGTGCGGTTGAAGGTCAGACGGCTGTTTGTATACATACAAGCGGACAAGCCTCTCTTTCCCCCTGAAAGAGAGGCTTGTTCACGCTCCGCATCCAGCCACATGACCGGGTCACGGAGCACCCAGCCCAGACTGCTCTCCAACCCCCTCATTCCTCCTCCGCCTCCCCAGACTGCAGGGAGGACAAAAGAAAAGAAAGAGGGAGGGAGAACGCTACGGGGGACGGATGGGGGCGTTTAATTGAATAATTCCCAGTGCAGTTATTACCACCATTGCCCCCGAGCTTTCCTAGCTGTTGCTGAGCATGCTTCACGCCTCTGAACCTTTTGCTGGATTCGTGTTGGCACCTGTTTGCCAGCTGCCTCTATCAGCTATTTGCACTACTTCTCTCCTTTGTTTCGGTTCCGTCGCTCTATCAACCGCTCATCTGGCCAGTCCGTTTCCTTTAAACCCAACACCACCACCATCCCACCGACGCCACACCACTCTTTTCTCCCTTCCTGCCCATTGTGGAGAGGCGAGAGAGTTTTGAACGCCACCCAAAGGCTTTATCTCTAGTTGACCAAGGCGGCGACTCCCCTCCTCCTTTCCCTCGCCTCCTCAGCTCCTCTTGCCTTCTTTGAGCGCGTCGTGTCCCTCGCACGCGCACACAACCACACACACACACACACACACACGCACACACACTCACACTCACACTCACACACACACACACACACACACACACACACACACACAGCTCGTTACTCAGTGGGGATCGCCGCTTGCTTCTCGCAGCATCAGGAACAGATAGATGATTGCCTTTGCATACGGCGCTCCATTTCGTAGGAGGGCATATTGTTTCTGTTTTTTTTCTCCTTCTCTTTTCTTTTCTCATCAGCGCATAACAAGTTATGTAGCGTTCACTCTGCTAGGATTAGTCCATTGTTAAGTTCAGTGGGTCACTTAGCTCAAGGTCATGGACGATTATCTCCACGTTTCCTGATGTTTCTTCTCGTTACATAGTCATGCCGGGAGATCGAGTGATTCCTATACCATGTCGTCATGAACAGGATATCTAGTCTGACCCTGAATTTTTGTTGGCACATACCTAAAATAACCCTTTTGATTATGCTATGAGTTTTCCGATCAGAAAGTCACAGTTCGTCCAAGTGATAGTGAGGCGACTTAACAGAGGCACCAATCTTCTGTTTTTTTTTTTTTTGTAACAAAAATGTACGCCTGTTTTTTGCTTGAATTGAGCATTCTGGATTTTTCTTTTCTTCTCGAGGTGGCTGTCTTTGGTTCACACAGAGTTAATCATGATACTCTAGAATGATAGTAAGCTGAGTGATGGTTGTAGTGGGTTCCAAGCCCATATTTGGCCCCCTGCTTCAGGGTTGATATGAAGCATCCCAATATTCCCTGCACGGTGTATCTATGCCACCGAGTCTCGTCGGGGACCGGAGCAGAGCAGTGACGGTGTGTTTAAAACAGTGCGGAGGCGGTGCCCCTGCTGGGCGCGCGCCGGCCCCTGACTCCCAGCGCCTGGTTATTTTTACCCATGACTTCTCATAGTTGTAACGCCTCGTGCCTGTGGAGGACTCTCTCTCCACTCACCTCTGCCTGCCCCTCTCTCCCGTGCAAGAAGAGATCCTCTCAAATGTCAAGGTGGGACAAATGGGAGCCATTCCCTTCTGTAATGGTCCCAGAAATGGGCTGAAGTGCCCCCCACCCCCTCTTCCCGTTCTCTCCCCCCTCTCTAAGGAAACACACAGGACTTTTCATCCCTTCTATCTTTTGGCCGTTCTTTCCCTTCTTGTATTTTTTAAACTTTTATGCCAATTTGCCTTTCTCTTTTGGCCCTTTGTAAAACATATCACAGAGTTATGTTAACGTGTTGAACCTTCTCAGGATTGAGTGTATAACAGACATATCGCATAATAGCTCTCAGTCACAATGCCTGTATAATAATGCCACTGCCAAAGTGTTTCTTAGAAATGTACCCAAAGGGATTCATCCACAAAAGCATACATTCACTTTGTGAATATTCATATCTGCACGCATACGGAGCGCTGCTGTATATGCTAAGCAATTTCATTTCCGAAGCTCACTTAGCGGGGGAGAAAGTGCTAAATGTGTATTTGCATTTAGCTAAGGGCAGTTTTTCTAATTAAAAAGAAGTCTCAACCCTGATCACAACTGCAGCTATTATTTACCATAAAATTCACTTTTAAAATAATTTTTGTATCTCTTTTTTTTTAGGAATATTACATATACAACTTATTCATATTTTTTTATTAGATTTGAGATCTAATCAGCCGCTCATTGTGTTATGTTCAAATTGTTTCAAATCTTTGCAGAAGTACAAACAAGAAGCCTATCTCAACTGTACAATGTGGTGAACTTTGTCCTCTTATAGTCGGGATCATGATGCATCACAACAAAAAAGAGTCAACCCATTTATGAAATGTATGACATACTTACATTGATAATAACTTTGATGAGTGTATCTTTAAATCCGCAGCGTTAGGCCATACAAGACAGATGACTAAAATTGACTGCGTCTTTTGTTTAAACTGCCTCACATATCTATCATCGCGTTATTGTGACCCATTTGTCATGCTTCGCAATTTTAATGAGGGAAGGAGGCCAAAGTGAGCATAACAGGATGGCTGGAAATATGCACAGCCGGGCTTTGGCCCTGCAGGCATGTCGCGGTCGCCCATGGGAGTAGAAAGCAAGTCAGCTGAACATACTTCGGCATTGGCAGGGGTCAAAGGGCAGCGGGCCTTACATGTGAGGTGAGCACGGGCAATTTAGTCAGCCTGCTAACAGTGGGAGCTTTTGTGGTCAGCTTTATATCCCCTGCTTGTTTTTAGCTTCCCCCGCCTCCTCTTCTGTCTGCATCTACATCCAGCTCAGTGTGAGCCTGCTCTGTGCAGAGCAGAAAGGATCCCCCCCTCTTGGGGCAGAATCCTCCCCCTGTCAGTCTGTGCTCATATCTCAGAATAAAGGATTATTGTGCATGTTGCAAAGGGGCGGGGTGGGGGGGAGATGCAATAATTGAGTCTAAATAGCCAAATTCATTAATTTGATTGTTGGCGACAGCAGATCTCTTGGCAGTGTAATTAGGAAAGCTAATGGATGGAGGCACGCTAAGTCCATCAATGCTAATGATAATTGCTGTTCGGAAAAGCGAATACGCTTCACCGACGTGTGGCCGAGGCCGCCGCAGAATCACAAGCAGCCACGCGGCATCTAAAAATACGAGCGGCGAGCGGGGTGTAAACCGCGTGAGGCCGACACCCAAAGAGGCCGGTCGGAGGGGCTGCAGCTGGGTCGTCTGCGGCGGGGGACCTCCATCTTTTCATTCATCCTTTTTTTTAAAAAATGTTTATTTTCCATCCGTCCATGTGGCAGCGTGGCGGCGAGCAAAGCAATCATGTCCTTCTCCCCTCGCCGACAAGGAACCACTTCTAAACCCATCAGCTCTGATTGGTTGGTGGTTTGTCCCACTGGGCGGGTTGCACCCGCTCCGAGGCCTTCGACTACCGCTATAATTTTCTGCACATTCAGGAGTGGAGACACATCAGTGGAGCGGGTGATAGCTGCGGATTTTTATTGCATTTCTTTCCCTGCTTCATGATAAAGCTTCTGTTCTAACGACGCATTCCTGACCTTCAATAAAGATCTTAATGTTAGCGAGTCAATTAATGTTTTCAGCCGAGATCATGAAGACGTGGACTCGGTTTGCTGCCCCGGTTTTCTTTCCGTGCTTCCCTGTCTGCCCCGGTGAGCTGCATCAGGTCAATGGTCATTACGGGAAAGAGCGCACCTGTTATTCTAGTGCGGGTTAATGAATGTCACATGCACGAGGGAGGCGGATTGGGAGGCAAAGTAAAGAAAGGGAGACCATTTTATTTCAGAGAGGTATGTCCCCTCCAGGCTTGGAAAAAGTAAGCCGGGGATCAGCTTGTCTCGTGCCCCCCTTGTACGAGCGTTAATGATGTTTTTCCACAGCCCCGAGTGACAGTTTGTTCGCCGAGACTCGTTAACACGGGAGCTCTCCGGAGTTTTCTGACAGCTGACAACAAAGTCCTTTTGCCTGCTAAGTTCCCCCCGGGCCTCACAGAAGCTATCCCGAGTCTGTTGTTTTGGACTTTCCACTTGTGTTACCCGGAGATGTTTTGACATGCGGTCGCTGGCATGTTTTCACGCAATAGCAAGTTGCAGTGCGCCGGCCGGCCAAAGAGAAACGACAGAGAAAAGCACACGCGGCATTTCTTCTACACGCAGCTCGACCAGATAGGGGTGATGGCAGAGAAAGAGCTCTTGTTCCGGGGCTTTCCACAGCATGCTTGAGCTTATAAATGGTCTGATTAAGAAATCCCACCAATTGTATGAGGCTCATACAGTCTGTCATAGTGTTATTCCATTGCCTCAGATTGTATTGCTTTTATAGAACCATATCAAGCAGACATTTATAGAGGGAGGACAGATTGTTTCCATGGGAAAGCTTCGGGCAATATAACTGTTATATTGTTAGGCCGTTGGTTTGTCGCCTTCTCTTTGGCTTCGCAAGGAGGGCTAATGTTCTCGTTTGACACTGGCGGATTGCTTTCTCTCTGTGCCTGAAGAAGGAAGGCAGGCTAATACATTTGAGTCGGTGAAGCGAAGGTCGTTGAGAATTACATTCCCCCCCCCCTCCCTCTCCCTCCTCCCCCGCCTACCCCTTTTATTTTTTTCCCTTTAATTTCCCCACTGTATTGGCAAACGCTTTTCACTATTAGCACTGTAGTAGTCAGCTCACTGTGTCTGTGTGTGTGTGTGTGTGTGTGTGTGTGTGTGTGTGTGTGTGTGTGTGTGTGTGTGTGTATGTATGTGTGCGTGTGTGTGTGTGTGTGTGTGTGCGTGTATATGTGTGTGTGTGCGTGTGTTGTGGCCCAACCAGACCCAAAGCAGGCTAGACCGATAAATAGGGGCATGGCTCAACTGGATTGTGCTGTCATGGGGAATAAAAGCAACCACAACAGGAGTGATATGACGTCAAGTATCACCCATGCAGGCCCCCAATAGGAGGAATCTAAGTTTAAATTGGGAGGTCAGGAAGACCCCCAAACTGTGGGACCGTAGGGGGCTTAAAAGTAGGCCGTGTGCTTCTTTTAAGATCCTCAATAGAGGATGTTAAGTGTCCCGTCGTCCCTGAGGACGCTCAACCCCAGAAGTGAGTCCCCACAGGTATTTAGATGGATTAGAGGTTCACTTAACACAGCTGGCAACAGGAGAGCATTTTTTTTCGGCGCCGTCGAACTGCCCCCACGTTCGCCGTAATGTCTTCCAGATGACGAGGGTCTGGATGGATCTGTGTTAGCACGACGAGGCGCGCAGGCCCACTGGCGCAGAACCACCGGAGTTCTGGATGACACACCAGTCATTTAGGCACCAATAGAGACATTTTGGAGAAGGAGGTCCCTTTCTTTCTCGCCTCGCACAGCGAGGAAACCCCCCGGGGCGTATTCTCTCCTCCATCTGCATCCTGTCTCCCGCTGGGCTGCCTTTACGAGGGCCATCCGAGCTGATGAAGGCACGTCGGGGTGAAAACAAAATACGCAATAAACAGCTTTTCCGGAGGTGCGAGGAGTAGAAAATAAAAACAAAACTAAGAGTATTCTTCTTGTCTGCATGGCTGACAGGGAGTCTGTGAGGACAGGCAAAATTAAATCATTGGTTGCCTGGCTTCCATCCATATGCATAGGAAATACGCTACAATGGACGCAATATGCACAGTGCTCTGCGTGTACGCACACAGTCTGCACATGCGTCGTGCATTCGTACACACAAACAACCAAACCGCACACTTCGGCTGTACTGCGGAATGCTTTTCTCTCCTTCTTCATCTCAATGATGCATCTCGGCATCAATTTTTTAGGCGTCTGGCAACACTAAGCTTTTGGCAGTTGCTGGGTGGAGCACAGGGGTGAGGGTGGGGGCGGGGGCAGGAACAGAGGCTCTGAGGTGAATTATAAGTCTGCTGATAGAACACAGCAGGGCCACAGAAAGATTGATGCTCTCCGTTGTGAGCTGGGAACCAAAAGACGGGCGAGGAGAGGAGACAAGAGAGGAATCAGGAGATGAGTTAAAAGAGGTGAGGACCTCCAAGCAGAGAAATTGGTAGCACAAATACATTTAAAAAAGATAGTAATAATAATGTAGAGAAAGCTACTTTCATTGCAAAAATGTATACGTCAACTTGAAACATTCATTTTGAATGTTTGCATCGTAAACATTTGCTTTGGTGACTAAACTAGACGATGACATAACAGAATGAAACCCGATCCCTGCAATACCATTAAACAAAATAATGAGTGTCCATTTAGCGCAAAGCGAGCGGGGGAAACTATTATTTTATATATATATATTCATCTTTTTTTACTTAGCTGATAAATTAGGTGAAACAAAGTGAAGTGGTGCTTGTGTGAGCCAAGTCACTGGTGGCCCGGCAAAGAAGAAGAAGAAGAAGAAGAAGAAGAGATTGATGCATGGTGACAGCTCCGTATCACCGCAGATCACTACATTAGAGCAGAAGGATGTGTGAAGTCATCCATCCACCGGACCTCCTCAGGGGGCCTAGTTTCAAGGAGTGCCACTTCTTTCCAGCTCTTCATTTAGTTACATTCTCTCTCTCTCTCTCTCTCTCTCTCTCTCTCTCTCTCTCTCTCTATAGCGGACTCTTTTTTTTGTTTTGAACCTGGAGATAGCCCTATTACCACAAATCGCCTCTGGTGACTTGATTTTTGGAAGCCATTTTTGTGATTAAAAAAAAGGTGCATGCGTGTGGATACAAGTCCACTGGATACTAGCCCCCCCCGAGCCATCATTCAAATTGTAAATCGCCTTTTTGTGTGAAATCCGGCACATTAAGTGAATTCAGAATCGCTAAGGAGACGTGATGTTTTGACAGTAATTTAGGAATCGAGTACGACTATGAAAATAGGCCCCTTTGCCCGGAAGGCACAAGGGAGGAGGAGACAGAGAGAGTGTGTGTGTTCACCTGCTGCACGTTATACATATACATCAGAATTGCATTTTCTATTCACGTGGTGTCCTGATGAAGATGGACCATCGTCATAGGGGGTCAGCGGGGGAGGGTTCGGGCAGGAATATATTCAATAAGTGGCCCGCAGCACTGAAAAACTTGGTGCGTTACGGGCAATTAGGAACTGTGGAAACTCAAACCTGAAATCTGCTTTTTTGCAGCACCGCTCGCCCCGTTGTTCACAGTCATAACACTGCACGGAAAAGTCATCTGAACCATCATGCAAACTCACACACACGCACACACACACACACACACACACACAGGCAGTAGAGTTAAAACCACCACTCAAGTGCATTTAACAAGTGCCTGAAAACACACACACTGATAACCGGGGGCTATTTAGACCACCCGCGTCGGCCAGTCACTCTCTACCAGCTTTAGTTTCGCATGCCAGATTCCGTGTGTACGTGTGTGTGTGTGTGTGTGTGTGTGTGCGTGTATGTGTGTATCACGGCTCCTCTTTCCAATCGTATTTCAAAGCTGTTTTCCTCTTCTGCTCCCAAACTCTGCGCCGACTCAATTAGGCGGCTGCTCCCTTCCATAGCCGTGGGTCGGAAATTCCATTTGAATGTGAGCGATTTTGTGTGTGCGCGTGTGAGTCTGCGTGTGCGTGTGTGTTTAACAGCTTTAACACCTGCTCTTTCTATAACACCAGCATAAGCCAAAGGCCAAGATATAATCTCTCGTACGAGGATCACACACACCGTCAGCGTTATGTAGCGGTTAAACAGGAGATATAGATAACTGTTCAGCTGAAGTTCAGTAGTCAAAGCAGTTACATAAAACTGACCTCAGTGCAGCTGGGAGAACCAAACCTCTGCAGAGTGTGTGTGTGTGTGTGTGCTTTTGCTGGGTTGATATAATTAAAGCATAACCTGCCCACCTGTTCTATGAGTTTTAACCTGATACCTCATTAGTGCACTGTGTTTTGTTTCCACTACATTACCTGCACAATATGCTGTGTTGCTCTGTGTTTATGTTGGTCCTCTGAGTGTCAATCTACGAAACGTGTGTTTGTGTGTGTGTGTGTGTGGGTGTGTGTGTGTGTGTCTTCAGACCTGCCCGTGATGAAGTGATTTCCAATAAATCTATAAGGAGAGCAAGAACAGAACTAAATGAAACAGTTTTTTCTGAAGCACGCTGTGACCGACACTGCTTCCCTCTCTCTCGTCTTGCTCAGGTACGACTACGTGGAGGTGCGAGACGGCGTGGACGAGAGCGGTCAGCTTGTGGGGAAGTACTGCGGGAAGATCGCTCCCTCTCCGGTCGTCTCCTCCGGAAACCAGCTTTTCATCAAGTTCGTGTCTGACTATGAGACGCACGGGGCAGGTTTCTCCATCCGCTATGAGATCTTCAAGACAGGTGGGTGGCTGCAGCTTCACTTTGTCCCATCTATTTGAAATATTACCCCATATGTTGCATATTCCTGAAGATGTTTAAAGCGATAGGGAACTTTTATTTTGTGTGGTTTCTGGCAGTCCCTGTGGACAAAAGTGGTAGTGTTTCCGAGCACCAGGGTCCCTATAGAGAACCTCTCATTTTACTGCAGCAGGGTCTTTAAGTAGGTCATAAACAGGGTTCAATATTAAATTGAGTCTGTTTCATAACTAATTATAACTTTAAATTGAACAACCTGACCTCTTTAAATAGCCATTGAGTTCTTGGAAAACCTTCTAGCAAGCTCTACATCACAAGTAATTTCAATCAGATTTGTCTTCGCTGAAGCTGTCACGTATACGGCGTATGACACATTATGAAAAGTATTATGTCGGAATACTTCCGATAATGGGGCAAGAAAGAGCCTCTCCGTCTATTTTTATGGTTTGTTTGTGTTTGCGTCAAGGCACCAGAGCATCAAATTATGCACTCGCAATATGGAAGGCAATATGCTCCATTCAAAGCCAATGAATCATAGTCCCATATGTTCCATAATTGTAGCAGTTTTTATCTGGTGTGAATGATTGTACAATAAGCAAGGGCATAATTTGCTGAGCATTGATTCAACAAATGTTTTTTCAGGTGTTGGTTTACCGTCAGATGGCAATCCACGGCAAGGGTATGAGCATGCCATTATAACCACCGGCTAGCTGCTTGTGGAGAAAGTGAATTCACGCTACTAAACTGGGTTGAGGAAGTGCTTTCACTGCACTGGTATCCAGCCAGTTGGAGGTTCCCACCTAAAAATAAGTCATCTTAGTCTGGAATCATGTGTGACAAACCACAGATATCCTCAGGGGATGTCTATCTTATCAGAACACAGCACCCCAGAAGGCAGGATTTCCTGTGGGTGGCTGCCGCCCTTTGTTTGGACTGGAAGGAGAAGGAGGAAGACAGCACATATCTGGAGAGTGACTTGCCGGCAGACAGGTGCTACAGACTCCACTTTCGTTAATCAACCTTAGGGGCAGTCAATGGGACGGCCCTCCCCGTGACCTCGGAGACATGATGAATGTCCCCGTGAGGTCCCTCCTCCCTTTTTAATCCGGGCCAGCTTGTGCTTGTGTTTGTGTCTCTGGGTTTGCACGGCAGGGCAGCTGGCAGAGTGCGGCTCCGTTTACGGGATCAAAAGCGGCACTCCACCCATCAACATGCACAAGCTCATCGCCGCACACTCCCTCTTTCCCCCTCGACAGACCCACTAAATCTACCACATTCATCCCATGATTAGCTTGGTGTTTCCCAGTCTCATCTATTAGCCAGCGCTGATTATAAACGAGGCGTGTTCGAGACCCAGTGGCGACAGGGGAACTGCTGAGCACACTCATAGCGCACTGAGATATGAGCACGTGTACATATCGAGCAATACAAGCAGATGTTAGTGTAGATAGAAGATATAGTCAGGACTGGAGAGTTGGACCTCGATGAGGATCTTTGCTTATGGGATCCAAAGGGGAATCAGGGCTTTTCATCTGCGTGTTTTGCACCTAGCGGCATCCCCCCGTGGAGAAGAGCGCCATGGGTGTGCCGTGGCTCCCTATGGTGGATCAAGGCCCCTCGTTATGCTTTGAGTTTACTCCGTGTTTTGACTACTGCGGCTCCGGCTGCCACCAAAAAAAACTGGGCTCTGAGATCAATTAACAGCCCTGTTTGTGAGTGTGAAGCCAAGCAGAAAGGGAGATTCAAAGCTAGCTGATTAGCACAGCTTATCAACGAGCAGGGTGTTAGTGGGGAAAAACATTGTGTTGGCTAACACATGTAACGGTAATGATGATACACAGATGCTCTGATAACGCCTGGAGGAGCGCGAGGCTCGCGCATGCCAATAAGGGGGAAATGCAAAGAATGCACGCGGCTCACCACCGCCAGTACAGGAGGGACTCGAGATCAGGGGGACTCGAGCTCGGGGATGGTACCACCTTTCATCTGGGGTTACGCGCAAGCAAAGGTCACGTGGAAGATAAACATACCCGCATAGCAAACCTATGCAAACACGTACTCCCCCTCAGGAAACCAGCTTATACCAGCATGTTTACATGTGCAGGTTTTACCCACTTAGACTGTAAACTATGTAAATACACTCTCACACACACTCCAGCAGGCTGGCGCCCCGGAGCCCCAGCTTTCATCAACAGTAGCCTGCAAAGTGTCTAATTGGAAGAGAGCAGGTTGTTTTGCGGCTCTCTGTGGCCGATTCCGCATCCATCTCTACCTCGCTCCACTCCTCAGTCCCATCCAACCATCTTAATTAGCATGGGCAATTTATTTTATAGCCTGCAAATTGGCAGCCGCGCTCCGCTGGCTGAAGTCTGGCAGGAGACGGGAAGAGCGTAGTGGATGGTGGGGGAGGAGGAGGAGATGGAGAAGAGGGGAAGATGAGGAATATCTGGGCTGAAGGGAGATCCAAGATTAGCAAGCAGCTTGTGTTTTGTGTGTGTGTGTCTCTGCGGAGGACCTCGACTTAATGAAATGGTGCCTGAAACAAACTAATGCCTTGACTTGATGTATGATGAAAAATCAGCAGAGTAAACTGAGATGAGGCAGGGGGTTGCCCTCCACCAAGATCCTGGCGCTTTTGCAGAGGATCCCGTCATCTGAGTGTTTCTGGAATGATCCGTCCTCTTAAGTACACATGCACAACATATGTTTTCCCTTAACGACTCTGCGTTAGCTTAAAGCCACATCAATGCTGGCCGAGGGCCCATTGAAGTGGGCAAGGAGATAGAGCCACTGACGGCCCTCCCTCCCACACACACACGCACACACACACACCCACAGACAGGCTCATCCCGATTACTCAGCAGGATGACTAAGTCGATTGGACTGAGGCCCACATAATGCTTAAAAGCCCCATCTTTTCACTCGCAGGCCCTGTTTATCATGTCACTGTGATGCGGGCGCTTTTACTCCGCAGCCCGCACCTGTGAAAACACTCATGGTGTGTGTGTGTGTGTGTGTGTGTTGGGTGGGGCCCGATAGGGGGCACGCTCTGCTTTCATGCACGGCACACCCTGATGGCATAGGTCACATCTGGCATGGAGATGTACTGTCATCACACATACACACAGACACACACACACACAGCCCTCATGGAAACCTAAGACAACAAATCTCTTTAAGGGGAGCCCCCCCCCCCCCATCAGCAATCAGCACTGTGTCAAGCAGCAACGTCACAGGCACAGTCAGTGCTAAACAGCATGTCAGTAATTCAGTGCCTCGGGGTGTGTGTAACGGTAAACCCGTAAACCTCCCTTTCCATCTCTCACAGTGACGTTCGCTCCGCAATCTTCAGGTTAATGTTTGATTTAGTGTTGAAAGAGTTAATTGTCCACCGATCCTTTAACCCCTCTGTCCACGCGGCATGAGGACGGAGGGGAGGGGAGCTAAGAAGGGTGGAGGAGGGTTGTGGTCTGGGCTAATCATCAGCCGGAGAGCAACATGGAACATAAACAGTGGTGATTTACTTAGCGCTCCAAGAACAACAGCTTCAACCCCTTTGGCTTCGGCCTCTAATAACCCGCAGAGATGGATAGATGGGGGGAAAAGAAAGAGGAAAAGCAAGAGAGAGAGAGAGAGACAGATTAAAAAATGAAAATAGCAAGAGGCTGTCACATTTAACACCAGTTCCTTGGCGCAATGTTGTTGCAGTGATTAACGCCCAGTCCCTGGTCCACTCTCAGCACTTTAAAGCAACAGCTTAATAGAGACATAGAGGACCAGTCATCAGGGAGAATAACTGTGGAAAGGCGGCCCTTGCTCCCTTCATGTTGAGACCGTATTTATTCAAGATTTGTATCGATCTCTTCACACTTGCAAAAAGGCTGAAATAAGATCCCCATTAAAACACCATTTCGTCGGATACGGCTTGTCGTGTTAAACCACCTCTGATCACTCAGCGAGCGAGTCGGAGTGACATCTGTTTACTTCCCCCGTCCAGCGGAGAGGGGGGCTCAATGTAAAAGAGCGTCAAAATAATCCATCACTGCAGGCAGTAAATGTTTGAGCGCCTGGTCGGAGGTAAATGTTCATGGTTACTTATTTTTTTTTATTTTTCCCAACTTCCTGTCGTAAACTCGGCTGTTTATGTAGAAGCAGCGGCTCAGACAACCTGGTGCGATGTGGCCGAACTGTTTAATTCAATTCAATTCAATTCAGTTTATTTTGTATAGCCCAATATCACAAATTACAAATTTGCCTCAGAGGGCTTTACAATCTGTACACATACGACATTCCTGTCCCAGGACCTCACATCGGATCAGGAAAAACTCCCCAAATGGGTTTAAAATGGGACAATCTTAGTGTGTGATCACTGTGAGTCTTACCTGAGTCAAAATATTCATATTTACAAAACCCTTCCTGTTTCCGGTTTCAAACCCCCCCCCCCCCCCCCCCCCCCCGACCCCTTCCTATTGAGGCGACAAATACAGCAGTGAAGGCGGGGCAGGGATTTGGCCACAGTGCGGATGCTGCCACAGAAGAAGCCCGTCCTATCACCGAATGCCTCTGGCGCGGATATCAGCACAATGCATCCTGGGTGTAGCGAGGTGGGGGCTCGTGGAGGCTCTAGATAAAAGAGACCTGTTGGACGATTATCACGCCGTTTTGTTTGTGACGTCTTTGCGCTGTCCTTTTTCCTTGAGGACGATGGGGGAGCTTGTCCTTTGGCTTGGCCTCGGTCGTGATGATTGGGAAAGAGGGCAAAAAATGGAACACCCAATAAGGAGGGTGAGATATGTAAAGTGAGCTGGAAAGAGTATCATTACACACACTTCCCGAATATATTAATTGATTAAAAAATGCTCAAGTAGTAAGACTGAGGTCAGTCCTGGCAAAATATTATGGAACATTTGCATCCGTCCAGGCGCTATAGTCTTCTATCGCCTGGATTCAGAGTGAACCGTTCCCAAAGACCAAATCGGTTCTGGTCAACTGCTGAGCCGAGATAAGGGTCATGGTGGAGGCTGTGAAATGGACGGAGAGCAGAGATCTGAGCCAATATCCACAGGAAATTCAACACGCCGACCTGAATTGCACTTTGGATACTGCAGCTGTCTAGAGCACTCAGAGACTCATGGGAGCATTTTATTTTCAAAGAAGTGGCTCCCATCTATAGTTTCCACCCCTCCCAAAAAAAACGCTCTGACATTTCTCCACAAATACGGTGAGGTAAAGTGCAGAACTACAGCATGCAGCGGCCCTCTCATCTCAGCGAGCGCTCTCTCTCTCTCTCTCTCGACAAAACCCCTTCATTTTCCGGGGGTAAATACGGAAAGCTGAAATTAATGGCGCCCACTGTTCTCGAAAAAGCCACACTTTGCCGGCGGCACTAAATGTCAGCTCTTAGAGTCAGAACGCTTTCAACGTGGCTCTCGCTCTCCCTTCACTCACTCCACCGGTGGACAGGCTGAAGTGGGCCTGATGGTCCTGAATTAGGGGCACGGCAAAGGGGCGTGAGTGACAGTGGAAAAAGCAGTTTGCCACGTTTATTTAAGCTACAATGACTGTAGCACACAGGCTCTATCTAGCGATAACTCCCTGCGATTTTGCTTTCGATCGGCCCCATCTGCGCCCATCACACCGGCTGTCAGATGAGCATGAAAATTACATTATCCTGTGCACATTTCTGCCACTAATGGCTTAAAATAATTGCCCTGGATGACAGTAGTGCTCCTTTTTGTACCTCCTCCCCACAAGTTGTGTGTGTGTGTGTGTGTGTGTGTGTGTGTGTGTGTGTGTGTGTGTGTGTGTGTGTGTGTGTGTGTGCACGCATAGCAAACACGTCTTAATGTATCTTTCTATCAGTCTCCTAAAAAATATCCTGCAGCTGTTATAAAAAAACATATTTTGATCACACGTCAGTCATTCTTAAAACATAATCTTGAGCTCACGATGCTCCGAGAAGTGGCTAACATGGGAAATGTCACTGCTCCTCATCAGCTGAAAGGCAGCTCTCCCAGGGAAAGCTGTGAATACATATTTGGACTTTCCCTTGTGTAAAATTTGCGTGCGCGTGTTGATGTGTGCGCAGTCATTGCCCTCGCCCTTCCATCCCTGACGCTGTAATTCTGCCTGAGCACCTCTCACATGTTTCACAGGCGTGCCCTGATGTGTGTGTGTGTGTGTGTGTGTGTGTAAGACAGGTTTTTTCACACAGTAAATCAAGGTGTTTATTCATCGCTCCCTGATTCTGGTGATTGAGGCCTTTCACTAAAGCATACGCTCACAGTCCAGATGTCCCAGGAGTTACAGCTGTAACACAGTGTGGATGTTTGTGTCCATGAGGGAATGAACAAAAAAAAGGGTCACATAGCGAAAGGTTGAGAGACCCAGATGTAGCCTCTAGTGAGTAGAAGATCTATCAAGGTGGTCTCTTGTTTCGGGGGCGTAAACTGTAAAATGTCCTCCACTCAATAGACCAGCTGGGAGGCAGAGTTCCTCAACATTGACCACACAAAGCCTCATTGAAACCGATCACTTAACCAACAGTCATTCAAAAGAATCGCCCCCGCCCGCTTCCTTTGTCCCTGTCGCATCTCACCTTCTCTTTTTCCATTCTACCCCCGCAGGTCCAGAATGCTCCAGGAACTTCACCTCCAACAGCGGTGTAATAAAGTCGCCCGGTTTCCCAGAGAAATACCCCAACAACCTGGACTGCTCTTTCATGATCTTTGCCCCCAAGATGTCCGAGATCATCTTGGAGTTCGAGAGCTTCGAGCTGGAGCCCGACCCGACGCCCCCCACCGGCGTGTTCTGCCGCTACGACAGACTGGAGATCTGGGACGGCTTCCCGGGAGGTGAGCAAGCAGCGCTGGTTCCGCCGTTTTTTTTATTCCTCAAACGACCAGAAAAGAAATCAATGCTGTGAAAAAAAAATTAGAGCTGAAATCCCACTGCTTAGAAATCTGCTATCCTGTCGAGAAAAAAAGATAGATAGATAGTTCTCTTCTCACTGCTGGGTTTTTTTTCCAGAGGAAATGAACAGCTTTACACAAAATGACGGCATTACCCGGGCCACTGGGCTAACTGCTTCAACCAGACTTGGCAGGGGTCTGTCGGCATGAGCGTAACGCTTAGTCATCGCTCAACGCCGCCAAACACTTCCTGGTTACGAGAGCCTCCCGTCCTTCCTTTTTCCCACACGGGCTGCATTTTTTTGTCAGTGTCTGTTCATTTGGGAATTCAAGCTCTAATCTAGGTTATGATATTTCCGCTTCTCTGACGCATAAAAAACACAATTCGGCCCGGGAAGAAATGACTGTGAGAATGTGAACCGAACCAGCTCGGTCCTGATGAGAGCGAAGGCCCGCAGATTCGGACACGCAATAAAACATTGCCACAAAATAGCTCATTCTGCAGGTGAGAGACCGGGTGAGGGGGGCGCGCACTGTGTTCAAAGCGGCGCCTCCACGGCCCCCCGAGATGAGGCTTTGAACTCAACGAGCAAAATCACCTCTTGAAGTTTTGCAGTTTTTCTCTGCAGACGAGATGAAAGCTTTTCTCGCCCATCGGCGGCTGAGGATTGAAAGAACATCAGTATTCACTGCCGCGCCGTAGCAAGTGATGAGGTTGAAGTATAAATCAGAGCGCCGTTTCAAGTGAGTTTAGGCGAAGTTCAATATTCACTGAGCTCGCATCTCCTTCGAGTTGACCTTTGATTCCACAAAGTATTTCCATAATTCATTTGTAGGTTCTCTCCTCGAGGTGGGAGGTGGTTTCATTTTCAAGATCTGTGTTGATTAAGGAGACCTGCACAGGCTTCGGAGAGCTGAGAATATGTCACATTATTCTCACCTTTTAATGCATATTTCTTGTAACAAAAAAAGTACCTCAGGGATCTGGGGGGTAAAAAAGTTTCCCGTGCTACTTTCGATTTCTCAGTATGTATGACACAAAAAGAGCGGAATACAACAGTGAACCTATTCCCTGGAAACCCACCACTTCGGACTACGGGGGGGGCATGTCCGGTCAGATGCCGGGGCCCGCGTGGCAGAACTGGAGTAAATCGAGCCGCTGCGTGAGAACGGCCTCCCCTCCCTCGTCCCCCCCCCCCCCCCCGAGGAATGGAGGAGAGCCAGGCAGGATGCAGACTTCCTAGCGAGGCTCTTTAAAATTTCATAGCACTGGGGAGTCATGCAGATAATCCGGGAGATGGCATTTTCATGTTAGGGCCAGGGCCTTAGCGGATTTAAAAACACACATAGATTCTCAAGCAGGCACCTGGGTTACGAAGATGAATTGGAGGCATCACATACACACACACACACACACACACACATCCTCCCCCCTCGCCCCGTAAGTCCTCGAAGCCCGGCCTTTGCCTTTCATGTATAAGAGCTGGGCTGAAAGTGGCATGTTTTGGATGACAGGAGGCCACAGGGTGGCAGGACCATCACTCGCCCTGATCACAGCATTACTAATCACAGATAAGCTGCAAGCCCCCACACACACTGGCAGGAACACACACACACACACACACACACACTCACACAAATGCATATGGATCATAGTGCATATCAGAGGCATAGGGCAAGGTCAATGTGCTCTCTTGCCCCCCCCCCCCCCCCCCCCCCGTTACCCAACCCCATGCTTCTCCCATGCCGCTCTGTCTCCCCCTAACGTCCCTCCACCCCCCGTTCTCCGTCCCTCCGGCTTCCCCCGTTCCACTCAGTCTGCTCAGTGGAACATGTCCCTCAAATGTCGCTTTTATTGCTTTCTCTCTCTCTCTCCCTCGTTTTTAATGTCCCGTGTCCGCCTCAAGGAAGGAATTTACGGCCAGCAAATAGACAGAGACCGTGACCTGGCCACACCACAGGTCCCTCCTCTGCTCTTTTTGTGTCCGACAGGCCAAGCAGGAATGTCTTTTCAAGCGTCTTTATGGTGTCGGTTAAAAAAAAAGAAAAGTCCCATACCTCACTGACACACTAGTTTTCACACCTCCTTGGGGGGGTCGGTAGTTAAACCCTTGTGTGACATGACTGTGGCACACAAGTCCAACCCGAGTAACAGTGTTTGTGCTTCTTCTCCCCTTTCTCTCTCCAGTCGGCCCGTACATCGGGAGGTACTGTGGGCAGAACACACCAGGCCGGATCATCTCCTACACGGGCATCCTGGCGCTGACCATCAACACCGACAGCGCCATCGCGAAGGAAGGCTTTTCCGCGAACTTCACCGTGATCGAAAGGACCGTTCCGGAAGGTGAGCTGGCATGAAAAAAAGAAAACACAGAAAATCTGACAGATGGGGGATGTCAAAAAAATCGGTATATATTGCGGCAGTAATCAAGACTCAACCCCCCAACGTTTGTTCAGGCGAAGAAAATCTGGATTCGATGAGCTTGAATTGAGGGCAATAAAGTAACCCCCCGAGGAATATTACTAAGAATAAGTAGCAGATGTTGTCTGCAACTGAGGCCACAAACACTCACATTATGACAGATTCCCACACGTTTAACAGAGCTTAAGAGTTATTAAATAAACACCTACTGCTTTTTCATTTGGGTATGCCCCCCGTGGTTTACAAGACCCACAGGTTCACACACTGTGAGCCCAGACGGGCTCCAAAAGGCAGCTTGCCCTCCGGTAACCACCCCGGACAAGGCAACCCCTAGGGCTTTTACATGCAGCGGCGTCATCGCAGGGCTGACCTCGGCTGACCCCATTCTGTAAAACGCTCCGGCTAAACATTTCATTAAGGGAGACGAGCGCTGGTAGGAGTCATAAATCTGTCGAGGGGCTAGACCACCCCAAGCGAACACAGTCGGCCTTTGAATAGAGATGGAGATGGATGACGTTCAACAAACCTACTAATCGTCTCCAAAAAGGATTTTGTCTTGCCCAGAGGAAAAGACACACACACACACACACACACACACACATACACACAGAGACAAGTGGCCCCGCTTCACAATAATGAGCACAACGATGACTGCTGATGTCATTTCTCCTCAGTTTTCTTCTGAGTTACTTGACTCGCTTTAATCACACATCTCAGATCAGATTACGCCAAATCAGCTTTTCACATTCCCCATTAAGAGGCACGGTTAATGATCTGGCCTCCTGATCAGTAAATACCTTCATTTGCATTGAGTTGCTTGCTCTTACATCACCGACCTAGACGCATCCCCGATCGGAGATAAATCTCCAAACTCGAAGCCTGCCCTCTTCCAGTCGTGTACCACTTGAATCATTCATAATCCCCTTATGCATAATACACAGTGAATTTTCTCGCCTCCGCATGGCAGAGGAAAGAGTACCACTCTAGCTGAAAGCCACTGATGCAAGGTGATAAGGTGATGAAAGGAGGCCTTGTCTTTTGTCCTTGCTCCCGTTTCTCTGCCTCTCACCCCCAGAGTTTCCGCTGATCACGATCCAGTTATCTCCGTGCTGTGGGCCACGGTGGAAAAGTTTGACGAGAACGGGTAGTCCTCTCATAGAGAGCCGTCGCCGTCGAGACAAGTGTTCTCGGCCCTCACGCTGAGACTCCGGCGCACTCGCAAACACATGAATGCCTTTTTGGGCAAAGGGTTGCATGTTCATGGCAGCAGGAGGCCTCGCAAACTGCCGGGTTTGAAGCACCGTCGAGGTTCAAACTTCAGGCGAAAGGAAGTAGCAAATAAACAATAAGAAAGAGTAATGGTCCACAGGAATGTGTGAAAGTGTGCCCTCCCATCCCTCTCTGTCGTCGTGGTGGCATTACACGACTGCTGCGCAGATCAAAAGGTCATATCATTCGTTCCAAACGTTGCGGCGGCTCCGTCCGCGACGGTGTCAGCACGTCTAACCTCCAGAGGTCAGAGAGGCCGACCCCAAGCTGACCCGGCTGAGTCTTTAGTCCCGGAGCCCGGGATGCCTCAAAACGGCTGCCCCATGTCAACACAAACAGGGGAAGCCACCTCCTACCAAGGGTGGTTTGGCCATTGAGTGTGATATATGGCCTCAAAACACAGCTGCTAAACACACCTAAACTCCCCCAAGAGACCAAGTTGGGGGGAAATATTCACTATGTGCAAAAAAAGATGAACTGCCCACAGGGAGGTGATGGAAACAGATCCAGTCAGTGGAAGAAACAGCTCGAGGGAAAGTCACTTTAACGCCTAATACTGGCGTAATCTTAGCCCACGCTGAATGTTTTATGAGGACACTTTTACACCTTAATGCGAAACACTTCCATCCGGCCTCCATTAGAAGACTAAAGAGGGAGAAACAGGGAGGATTCCCTGAGGCGTCACTGATGCGCTGTTCTTTTTCCCGGCTGACGGCGCTGAGTGCCTGTCGCGTGGTGTCGTTCTCCCCAGAGACGAGCCCTGATTCCGGGGAACATGCGGGTACGTGCGGGTGCTCTCGGTGCTCAGGATTCGACTAACACATCTTATTCATTCCCCTCAGACTTTGACTGCAGCGACCCTCTGGGAATGGAATCGGGAGAGATAACATCGGACCAAATCATGGCCTCGTCCCAGTACAACCCCAGCTGGTCCCCAGAGCGCTCCCGACTCAACTACTATGAAAACGCATGGACGCCGGCGGAGGACTCAAACAAAGAATGGATACAGGTACAGCATATATCTTTTTCTCGAGGCACAAAGAGGTCATTTTCAAGAGGGTTGTTTGATACAATATGACAGAGCAAAGGCATTAAAACCATGGCAGCGTAGAGAACAACCCCCCGAATGCCCGCAGTCTGTATTTTTGGTGGTGAGTCACAGTCTGAGGGCGTGCGCGGTATCAGAAGCGACTGCTGCCTGCTTGAACACAGCAGGAGTGTTCTGTGTTTGTCCTTCAGTCTCTGGAGGTGCAGTGTGTCCGTAGCACTTTGACGAGAAACCAACAATTTCGATGATGAATGCCAGACGCCCTGATGGACCTCGGGGCGGTCGAGTCCACGCCTCAAAATTGCCCTCATCCACTCTCTCTCTCTGTCGATCAGTCTGTGTCTTTTCTCCCCCTCTGTCTTCCTGTGCTACCTGATAACTTCCCCCTATTCTTTGATAACAGCAGCCGCCTCCGGGGATGCTGGGATTCAGTCCAGGCATCGTGCCAAGCCTCACACACAGACACACACACATACACTAAAACAGGGCCCCATCATATTTTTTCTGTCTGTCGGCTTATCTGCACAAAGCGATCATCAGCCACCGGGGGAACTTTATGTGAAAAGATTAAGGATTTAGTTCTTCTATCCCCAGATGGGGATAAGTCATATATCCCAAGTCCACTCACAGCAACCCCCCCCCCCCTTCCCTCTCGTGACACACAGCCACACTACCTGGATGCATTTGCCACACGTTTGATTTATTAACCGAAAGCCTCCGGGCCTTGTAAATGCCCAGACTGTTTTTCTTTCTCTCCTGTTTTTTCGACAGTCTTTCGTCATTTCAGAAAAAGTTTGGGCCCCTATATATTCCTAGTGGGACGCATAATAGAGCTGACCCGAAGCCAAATATTTGCTAGAGGAGGGCCATATGCAAGCTTTTCCTTTATTACTACCATGAAAATATTTTCCTGAGGGCCCCTGGTGCTCCTTCGCACTAATTGAATCAGTGTTGAAGTGTGTGTGTGCGTGTGTGTGTGTGTGTGTGTGTGTGTGTGTGTGTGTGTGTGTGTGTGTGTGGGTTTGGAGTGCATTTTTTTCTCCCATGCATGTGGGTCCTTGTGTGCGTTCCTGGGTTTGTGGGTGTGCAGGAGGGTCTGGCCGGGTCCATATTGTCCCGCAGAGGAAACCCGGCATGCGTCTGAGTGGATCAGGAAGAAGCACGGCCTCCCTCACCACGTCCTCGAGCGGTTGGACAGTCTGTCTGTCGTATTGAGTCACTTTTCTCTCTGAAAGGAAAGGCCATTGTTCACAGTCAGATATGTGTATTAAGGGTAGCAGCGTAGGCTTGCAGGCCTCTCTTTGTCGGTGGACATTACAAGTGATCACAATGATTTGTTGCCACTCTAGCCTGCCCCCTGCTATAGTATTGATCATATTGAGGATTTGATTTGGCAGTCAAATCTGGATTTTGGTCTAATGGGTGTGCTGATTTCCCCGATACTAATCACATCAAAACACTGAGTGGGGCTCCTTTAATTCCAGAGCCCCGGCCGTGGTCGCCACCTGATTTATGCTTCCGAAGGAGTGCGATGCACTTGTGCCGAGCACTCCGAGCGGAGGCCCAATTATCACAAGTGGTATTAAAAAGAGTAGGATTCTTCATTCCTCTTTCATTAGGCCTGTCCGTGGTGCCGCAACAAGCTCAGGCTCCTCTCGCGGCACGTACAAATCATCTCGGTGCGCCGTCACATGCATAGTAATCAATTCATTATTTATTTCATTATCATTCCCTGACTGCAGTTTGAGGCCAACAGTTTTTATTACTCATGACGGGGGCGGCCGTTTGATTCCCGGGCGCTTTTTTTTCTCTTCGCTCGGCTTTCCTTCTTATTTTTGTCTGAACAAAATCCCGATTTTTCATCCATTTTAATGCCGCCTCATTCTAATGCACGGAGAGGAGGAGGGCAAGATGCTCTTCTCTGGGTAATTAGATTGGTGTGTTAGCCCGGCCATTAATCAGCCCTTTGTTGAACACAGAGATGGACAGATGTCCTTTTGAGGGGGTCTTTGGCTGGAGGAGGGAGCAAAGAAAGAGGCAAAAACCCTTCATTTCGGAGGGGGGGGGGGGTTCTCCCCCCTCTTATTCCTCTTGAAAATGCCAGTCCACAGATTTTGATCAAGGTAGAGATTTCTGCATATTATCTGCCTGTGTGAGTCATGGCCGTCTTTCAAGATTAGGGGGATGAACAGCGGGTTGCGCTGGAACATATATATAAATGAGGGGTGCCCCCCCCCCCCCCCCCCCACTCCATCCAGCTTATAGGCTGATCCCTGATTTATGAACTCTCCTCAAAAGAAAAGCTGAATGACACATAACACTGCACAACACATTTGTCTCTGAGAGGCAGCTCTGTGCTTTTTGCCTTCGGCGCGACCGAAAACCGACGGCTCCTAGGGGAGCGTGACAGCGGGGTGAAATTGCTGACATAGTGTGGAATGGCTTTGTCAGATATGTCGGAGCCATGAACTGATGGCTACCGAGAGTCACCACAGCACCTGAAGGATGCGATAAAGCCCAAGACTGGATCTCCTGCCGGGCAGCCGCCATTGATCCCGTGTACACACACACACATGAATAATTTACACTGTACTCGAGCGAAACCAACTGTCAATACCTGAAAGCCTCTTTAATGAGCATCTCATAATGGCAATATGCAGTAGGTTATCCCATGAGCTGACTTTGCTCTCTCTATGTCTATAATTTAGCCGGTGGCGGCTCCTGCCACTATCATCTTGCCAGGATGCATAATGCCTTAATTACCTCACTGGTATTTATCAGCCTTTAAATGATTACGATAGTTTTAACTGTTTAATCGTGAGAGGAAATAGCGAGTCCCGTACACCTTTGTTGTCTGAGAAAATGCTTTTAATCTCGCTTGTCTGACAGCTGACAGCACTGAGAGCATGAGAAGCACATCAGTGTTTGTTTGCACAATATGATCCTTTATCCCCTGTGTGTGATGCTAATCTCAACAGTCAACTATTTACAGAGGAACTAGTCACGGGGTGTACATGGTAAGGGCGGGCGGGCGGGGGGGGGGGCTGTGTGCATCCATGAGCTGTGTGCACACTGCACTTAGCAAAGATAACATGTTGAGTTCTGCCGCCTGACCAACCAAACGACCACTAATCGTTCACTTCCTCGACGAAAACACCGATCCCCCCCCTTCCCCCCCTCCAAGTGCAGAGCCTGACGCCAGACGCTGAACTTGCGCTCTCGGCTATATCCTGCAGATATGAATGTGCTCTCAATTACCCCAGGTCAATGAGTTGCAGAAATGGCCCCTTCATCGCCATTGTCTCTCTCTCTCTCTCTGTCCCCCGTTCCCTCACCGGGGCACCGAGTGATGAGCAATTTAGAGTACGGAGCGGTAATTAACAGCGGTCCGAGGCTGGCACGTGGCCGCCAGGTGAGATGGCCGTCGCGTCGCACGGATGGAAACAATGGACGCTCTCTGTGGCTCTGTGGCTGTGGAAAGGATAGAGACCGAAGCTCGGGTGGAGGAGCCTGAAAGTGGGACCAGAAATCAAAACGTGAGGGATGGCATGATGTAATGAGACGAGACGGTGCCGCCATAAGTATCCCGAGAAATGCCGTAATCAGTGTGAGTTTCAGCAAGAAAGAAGGAAAAGAAAGAGTTCTAGAGTCGTCATCCGCAGCTGCGTATCCTGGGAAAGGATCGTCATGCAGCTTCCAGACGTGACATACCAGCGCGGCGCCCTCTCTTGCGTCCTCATCACTGTGTCTTGGTTTCATAATCGTGACTCAGAGCGTTAGTCATGTGCCTGTTTGCGAGGGCCGGAATGACCCATGAGTCTAAAAGGTGATGCAGAAGGAAGGAATAAAAGCTCACTGATGAATGCTTCCTCTTACTAGCCTTCATCAGGCAACGGCACACATCTGAGGACACCCCACAAACCAGACAACCTTTTTCCTCTGTTACCCGAGCCTGCACATGCCTCTCTGTCGGGGGATCATTTAATGCCACCACGGAGGTGTCGAGCGGGGGAGGGGTGTGCGCTAAAAATAGACTAGTCAGGTGAACACCGTGATGAATGGAAGGTCGTGAGTGGAGCTCATAGGTCCTGCAGCGTTTGAGTAATACAATTTTCCTGAAAGGAGAATTAATTACACTTTAAGGGTAATGGAGCCATTCCGAAGAGTTTCCGCTTCCAAAGCCCTGTAGGTGAAATTAAGGAACCGATTGCTGAAATATTGCGTCTGGGGCTGGAGAGCATCGTGAAGTAGCTGCGTGTTTTATGTCCGGTTGCAAAATTGTCATCGTTCTCTTATGACCACACAAAGGATGCATGTACTTGATGCTTCTGGGCTATCTTTCTCCTAACTTTACCACCTTTTAAGAGCTCTGTCTATGTGTACTAGCTGCCTCTCAGACTTTGTAACACAAAGGAATGCCCCCTCCTTCCTCACACTCTCTGCATTTCTCTTGTTGTTGTTTTGGTGAGGGAAAACGAATAAACTCGCTCACCAAAGGCCTCGGTTATTCAGTCAGCAGCCCACGCACACACGCGCACGCACACACACACGCACAGACAGATTGGAAGCTGGAAATGGATTTAAAAGAAAGTATTCTGTAAACTTCTCCCAGCGTACGGATTGCTCCATGTAACTTCTTGGCAACTCAATTACGGGCCAATCAAGCAGCGAGTGATAAAGCTTTTGAGCCTTTGCTGTTTCATGAACCCCCCATCACCCCCCACCCCCTGGCCTTGAACACCACATGTGTCCGTGCAGCACCCACACAATGACTGGCCTCAGCCATGTATCACGTGGTCTTGCTTGCACGTCTGAGTCAGTCAGCACGGAGACAACACAGTGGAGCCCTAATGATCACGCCCACAGCTGCCACTGCCGTTGAGGGATAATTGGAAAATGATCTCTTGAAACTTGTTGGAACACACACAAATACATGAATCCACTGGCTGGCTGTCATTCCCCGACATCCATTCCCACAAACACATGCACACGCACACACACACATACACTCCTGCCTCAATCCAATGCATGTTGCGTATTTCAGTACAGTCGATCTGCAGGCCAGGCTTTAACAGGCTGATGTTACATGCCCGAGCACGAATTGTTCTTTTTCTGCCTCTTCTGGTTTCATTAGTGTGTGTGTGTAGGTGTGTGTGTGTGTGTGTGTGTGTGCCTCACACTGTTGTGTGGCAAGGGGCTTTGAGTCATCTGTTTGCCTAACAACAAGCAGGTAGAGAACATCCAAAACAACGTGCCCGGGAGACAAAGACGCAGAGAAGTTTCTGAGAAGCCTGGCATGTGTATGGCTCAGTGTGTGTGTGTGTGTCCCTCCAGATATGACTTACAGCATGCCCAGAATGCATGGTGTCATTTGTCTATAGGTGGGCTCCAGTCCAAACACACACTCTCATAGGGGAAGTAACAATATGGTGAATGAGTCCGTTGGGTTGGATCAGCAAAGGCTCAACAAGCTGCACATCCCCGTAGATGCTCGATTAGGAGTCATAATTCACACCTCTCCGCACAGTGATTACATCACCCATTAAGCACGATTCTGCCTTTCAGGGCTCGATGACAAATTGTTTATCATCCGAGGGTGATATACCGGCCCGAGATCCAGTGTGCGCTGCTCGCGGTTTCTAAATGTTGGTTTATGTATATAGGTCAGCGAGTGCTGTCCGTGGCTCTGGGCTAAAAGGAGTCCCACTTGCAATCATTCTCTGGGCCTGTTGGTCTTCTCTGTGGTCTTTGTGGTCTGGGAATGGACTGTGCTTCACATCCAAAACGTCTACTCTCCCTGACCCGCGTAACCCCCGGTCTTTCTGTCTCGTTCCTCCGCTTCTAACAAGCAGACATTAATAAATCATGCTTTGCTCATTACCCAGGCCCTGTTATCAGCCCGCGTCTGTGAAATGTATCTAATCTGTGCACTCCTTCGCTGGAGACCCCACGCTTCTGTCCTTCACATCTTCCTAGGCTCGTTTTTTTCCCTTCCTGACCTTCTCCTCTCTCTCTCTCTCTTTTTCCAATCTTCACATCCCGTCACAGAAAGGTGACTAGACGTCCCAGAAGCAGTTTTCCGAAATCCCAAATCCTGTCCCGCATTTATAAAAGATTACATACTGATCGTTGTGTGGAGTAGTGCAGCAAATTGATGAACTAACTACACATCCGTATACACATACGTTGTTGAATAAAAAAAACATGCAGCCGAATAAATTAAACGCTGATTTCGAGTGGGGAGGGAAATTCCAGCAGATCATTGCTGCCTTATGAGATCCAAACAAACCGGAAAGAAAGAAAATACTACTATTATTTATAGGACTGTAAGTCGCCAACCACGGCCACGTGACCACGCTTACCGCCATCCCCCAAATGTAAACCTCTCTCATCTGGTCACCCCACCGTACCAGCTTATCCCTTTTGTTGCATATATTCCAGCATCATTGAATTTGTGGCAAAAAAAATCCCGAAGCCTATTTAACTGCAAATAAAGAAAGCCCGTTTTCAGCCCCTTGTAACGGGCCAATTCACACAGATATAGATTCCCAACAACAACAACGTTCCCAGCTTGCCCAGTGCTGATTAAAGTAATACATCATACGTCTGACCCTCTTCATATTCCAGCACGCTCAGGTTCTGAGATTGTTGGAGTCTGAGCACCCATGAGTGTTCCCAATTAGCCCCGCCACTCATTTCATTCCCAGGGGCTCTTCCTCTCCATTACACCTAATGAGGTCTTTTTCAGAGAAACATCCCACGGCCAAGTCTTCTTATTAGACCTTTTCTTTTTAACATAGACCCTTTCAATACACTCCTTTTCCATTGGTCCAGTTTGGAAATGATTCAGGCTGGCCATTTGTAGACAGATGTGAAAGACCTGCCAGGGCTAATATATGCCGCCACAGGCCACGCTGCCATCGTGCTCCGATTTCCTCAGCCAGCGCTGCCAGATACGACGACGTCTTACCCAGCAGAATTCAGCTGCTGCGTTATTAAATGGGAACCGTCTGAAGCTGAAGGGATTTGATTTTGTCTCTATTTGTGGACCCAAATGAAATCTGGGACTTACTGTACAAGCCCCCTGAGCGTGTAGACAGGAACAAAAGTATTCTGTCTCCGAATGCGACTTGTCTTTTTTGTTACTCTCCATCCATCCAAATCCTTTGAGCAGGCGAGAGAGAGAGGGAGGGAGAGAGAGAGAGAGAGAGAGAGAGAGAGAGAGAGAGAGAGAGCATGGTGGAACCTCATTTATTGCTCCCATCTGTTTGTGTCTTTTTGCTTCTGGAAGTGGATTTTGAGGAGCGCCAACGTCCCAGCTTTCCGTGGCACGCAGATGTTCCTTCTCCTGCTCTTTGCTCCGGGTCATTAAGCGTGGCGCGGTGCTGCATATGAGGCTTCGACTGTGTTCCAGGAGCTCTGCAGAGATTGTTGGTGGCAGATCACCGTGGCTTTGATTTTCTAAAATATGTGCACACGTCCTGTATCTACCTGCTAACACTCACATTCATGGTCTTCACATACCCCGGCACTCCACTTGAGAACACGCCATCCCGTCTCACGTCGACGCCGAAGCCCCTCGTCTCTCATCTTTTCTTCTGGAAACCTCCTTGTTCTCCTGCCTCGCCGTCGCGCGTTGGTGGCTTCTGCACGCAACGCCATTACTCCTCATTAACGTCAGCTGGGCCTGTCAGGGACGGTGCTAACGCTTGTTCAACTCAAGCTCGCTGAGGTAGCAGTGCTTCTAAAGCCTCTCGGTTTCTCACCATGCTCTCCCTCCTTCCCTTCTTTATGGACGAAGGGATGGCACGGTGGGGTTAAGTAGCCTCCGCAGATGTCAGAGGGGGGCGATTTGTTATCTGTGGTGGCTGAAATGATTCCTTGTGTGTCTCGCGACAAACAAAAGCTGACTTCACAATCGGGCTCGTAGGGAAGTTAGGCAGCGTTTACATCATCCAGAGCCAGTTTGAAGGCTTTTCTTACCACAGAAACAGAAGCGTGTGTGTGTGCCGTTTCCTGGCAGTGATGGTTCATGGTTGTGAAAGGGCATGATGTCTGATGCAATTCAGCATCATCTCTCACACACAGACACACACACACAAACAAATATATATATATATATATATATATATATATATATATATATGTGTGACTACACCCAGACACTCGCTCACGTGCCTCGCTGACCCTACCGCCTCCGGCTTCCTCCTTGGGAAAATGTAATAGCCCTCCAGTAATGTACCTCAATTCATGATTACTTCACAAAGCCCTGCATATTTTAAAAGGCACAATAGTTGGTATTCAATCTGTATCTCTCTTTCCTCCTGGCCAATTTTGATAATGTGATTGCAGACCTCGCTCTATTCAACATTCACTTCTATCCAATAAGCCCTTGTCTCCCATCTCAGGAAATTAAGTTGTCATCCTGTGTCTCTTTCATTAATGTGACTATCATTTCATTGCTGTTTATTAAATTCCCAGGTAGCCGAATATGGCCAGAGGTGATTCTCATGCTGGTGGTTATATTTTTAACTCTCTGAGCACATCAGTGCCTTGTTAATACAGGCCATGCATTGAAAGGCTTTTCTCCAAAAAATGATATTTCAACAGGCACTATATGTTAGCCGTGTCTGCTCCTAAACACTAAAAGGGAAAGTCTCTCTCCTGCGCAAAGTTTTTCAGCAGCATTGTCTAACACCTCTCTCGTCTCCTTCCTCAGGTGGACCTTGGGTTCTTGCGGTTCGTCTCGGCCATCGGCACCCAGGGCGCCGTTTCCCAAGAGACCCGGAAGATCTACTTCATCAAGTCCTACAAAGTGGACGTCAGCTCTAACGGAGAGGACTGGATCACTTTGAAGGAAGGCTCCAAACAAAAGGTAGGGGACTCAATCCATCAACTCATTTGTGATTTAAAAATGGCATTAGCCTGCAGAGGTCCAACGCCGTCCTCTTTTGGCTCTAGATTATGAGCGGAAAAAAGTAAAATACTGAAAATCCCCGAGCTCCACATGAGACTCTCAGAGCAGATAATGAAACTTGTTTATTTTTACTTCTGCCTGACCAGCGATCGCGTCATGAAAGCCACCGCTGCACATGTACTGCACTTGAAAGATCCCGTCTCGGCAAAGCAGCCAGCTGACTTGAATTATGGTCCATTCCAAGTTGCCTTTGAGCTCGACAAAAGGGCCAAAACCCAGCTATATGTACTTGAGTCTCTGTCTCCCAACGTGCAATTATACACTTCCCTCTCTGCATGGTAATATACCACTGTGTGTGTATGTGTGTGTGTGTGTGTTTGTGTGTGTGTTTCTTCCACGCACAGACTGCGGTGCCAATGCAGCACTGCAGTAGCCATAGGGAGGATTATGTAAGGAATGTAGCCTCTGTTTTATGTCAGGCACCCTGTCGACTTGTCGTAAATGAGGCCGGGGATGACAAAAGACTTGACAAACAAGAGTTTCAGTTGACGGGGATAGAAGGAGACGAGGAGAGGCTGTCATGTTTGAGCAGCTGCTGGAGGAGTGCCTAGGAGAGAGGAGAAAGGAAAAGGAAGGAAGGGAGGGATCGCATGCTTGACCGGAGCGCCACAGGCTGGAACCATCGATTGCAGATCTGACCAGGTTTTTTCCATCTTGAGGCAAACACCACGTCCACTGTGGGTGTCCGGAGGGTCAGAGAGCCATGTGTGCGTGTGTGACATGTAAATACCACAAGGCCTTTTTGAGTGAAGGAGTGCAAGGCCGCAACAAAAAAAAGTTGTCAACAGCAACAGAGTGTCGAAACACTCGTGTTTGTGCCGCTGTGTGCACAAACCCCTGGGCCTGGTTGTTTCACTGTCCCTTCCAAAGTACACAGTCCCTCCTGTAAAGTGGCGGCTCAGAGGTGCCGCGTGCAAGCCCGGCCTGTGTTTTTTCCACAATCCAAAGTGCTTTTGTGCCATTTGCTAAATGCTGAGCTTGCAGTTTTAGAGTCTTAGCGCAGCTCTGGAAAAAGCCACTTTGCAGCTGGCGAGCGGAGAGGAGACTCGGCGTGACATTTAAGAGAGTGGATGACTTTGCCGCGGCCCCTCAGTGACGCGGTTGACAGGTATTGCCCAGGGACTGGGTTGAAGAGGGACTGCGCTGACTAATGGATCAGACCAGGTGTTGTTTTAGTTCATCCCAAATTGGCTGAACTAGCTAGCTTTCTATCTGCCTGTTCATCCTGCTCCTCTCTGCTGGACTCCTCGCTGCTGGACTCCTCACTGCCCCACAGCTACTCCGTCGGGGAGGTCAGGAGGTCGTGTGGTCACCAGTGTGATTCAATTACCCGGAATGGACTGTGACGGACTGTGGGGAGTTGTTTTGCCGGGTGGCCGGCCTCCTCATATGGCCGCTAGTAAACTGTCAACAAACCCCAGGGGAGAACAGTGGCATCTCTGACCTTTAAACAAGACGCTGCAGTAAAACCTCCACCAAATCTGGTACCAGAGGACAGGAATACGGGCATCTTGAGCCAATCTGGACTTGTCAGCGTTACACATACTGCCTCGGGTTTCACAGCCACAGGCCACGGCCCGGCTGTGCTGCTTCATCTGGCACAAAAGGAAGTGCTAGTTGGATGTCACATTTTAGTCCAATAAAAAGTTTGTTGAAATGTGTCATTTAGATTTTCACGTGTCAGCATCTTGACTCAGTACACAATCACTCTGCTCCAGCTGTTTTTACTTGTTTGTTTTCAGATTTGACAATGCTAGCTGCATCTTGTTCTCATCTAAGGAGAATCTTCCGCTCTCTTGTTTCTTGATTCAAAGCGGCCAATGTCGTAGACGAGCTTACGCCCGGCGTCTCAAAGTGACGTGTCAATAATTTACTTTCCTTCTGCCTCCTTCGCAGGTTTTCCAAGGCAACACCAACCCAACAGACGTTGCCAAGACGATGCTGCCCAAACCCACGCTGACACGCTTCATCCGGATCCGGCCCGTTACCTGGGAAACAGGCATCGCTCTGCGCTTCGAGGTGTATGGATGTAAGATATCAGGTTGGTACTGCTGAGATCCCTGCTGATCTGCATACACGCACACGTCTCAGCTCCATCTTGGCTCACAGCTGGCCACTGAGAACGCTACATGCTTACATTTGAATCGCATACAGTCGCAAATGCAATAATCAGATGATGTCGCTAGTACATCTGCGCGTGCCCCAGTATCAGCTTCCTGCTTGTTGCAACATACTGGGTATTTCCCACTCTGGCCCCAGTTGCACAAACATCTTCCTTCCGCGAGGTGTGAGATGAAGCTCTGCTCGAAGGCTGAAGCTAGCTGCTGCATTATAGAGGAGTGGCACGTGAGGGAAGATTACCTATTTATGTTACCCCATGTTTAGATGTACCTCATTCAATATAAATGGAGGATCCATCTGGAGGGTAGAGCGAGCTGGAGATGGGCGGGACCTATGTGGTCCCATCCCTCCTGATGAGCCCGTCACAGCCCCCTCTTTAGCCACAGCCTGTCTTTTGCTTACAGGGCTTTGATTTTGGCAAAGCTCCTCTCATCTATGCCGTTTTGTCGATGCTATTTTAACGAGCGGTTGGTGTGTGTGTGTGTGTGTGTGTGTTTGTGTGTCGCTCGCTTTCATATGGTTTTTTAACCCATCTGTCTGCATCTCTATGGGTTTCTGAACGTAAATTAGTGATCGCCTGTGTGTTTTGTTCTTCTGTACTTGGATAGGGAGTATATCTCACAAGGACAGCCATTTGTTGTCAGTGTTGTTAGTTCAGCATTAAGCCTTGGATTACAGTCACGGCTCCGGATTAGTTGTAGCCAGCCAAATGTGTGTGAGTGTGTGTGTGTGTGTGTGTGTGTGTGTGCGTGTGTGTGTGTGTGTGTGTGTGTGCGCGTGTGTGTGTATCACATACGTGTGGCTCTATATGTAATAGCTGAGGGCACTGCGGATACAGCAGGGTTACAGATGGGGCGTGTGTTTCGGGCGAGCGACCAGACCGCTGCACAAAGCCTAAACACATCACAGGGCCGGAGTTCACCACAGGGCCTCCGTAAGAACGTCAGCACCCTTGGGTGCTGTGAAGTCACTGCCAGTTTAACTGCATGCTAGCAGCCCAGTCGGGGAGAGAGAGAGAGGGAGAGAGAGAGAATATTGCGAGGCTCTCGAGGGCTTCATAAACCCGGTGACTCACTGTGCTCTACCTCGAGCTATGACACCAGAACTTTGCTGAAAAACCTTTGTTGAAAGAAATTTGAACTTTTTTCTCTACTTTCTGCCCCAAAAAAACCTGTACCACAGTGCACCAAAAATATGAGCTGGATAAGAGTATCCAAAGTAAGCGCCCAACTTCCACTTAAGGTACAGAGACCATATACAAGGCATCAGCTTAGAGCAGGAGCTGCACCCTAGAATGTTGCGAGATTATCGTCATGGTCGCATGATCGTCATGGCCGCTGCCACAAACAGCTACTCATCAATAAAAACATCCGCCGTCCTTGTTGTTTGTAAATACGCCGTGGTGTATAAATATCTCGTATGAACCATTGATGCTCCACCCTAACCCTAAATGCGGCGCACACACACACACACACACACACACACACACACACACACACACACTGGGTGTGTCATTGCGTGCAAGCCATGATCTATGAAGCCTCAATGATCGCAGCTGAAGTCGATTAAGAGCTCCAAATGACCCCGGGGGAGTCTGGACTCGGAATCGGAACCGCACGCCATCACACACGTATACCTTTCTCTCAATCCCACCCCGCACTTCAAAGCCTTTGCTCGACCCGAGGCTCTCAAACGGATTCTGGCCGAAGACGAAAGAGAGAAGGTAGAAAGAAACCCACAAAAACAGTCTCGAGGCGTCTGCGCTGCCCTGTGTTTGAGCTGCGATTCAGTAGACTGCAGGACCACAGAGTCGTCTCCCGGGTCTGCATAGAAGCTGTTTTAGATAAGCAGAGAGAGAGAGAGAGAGAGAGAAACAGAGAGAGAGACAGAGAGAGACAGAATGAGACCTTGTTCTCCCAAGTCTTCACTCCTTTTCTCCCCACATGCAGCCACGCTACTGAGTCCTGCAGCGGTACAGTGCGTACTTTGTCTCACACAGACACAGAGGATGTAATAGGGTCCAGATTTGTGCCATCGTGGGAGCCAGATAGTTAATATGTTATTGCTTACCACAGATCCCTGACTCAGTGTCTCGGGATTAAGTAAGAAAGAATACAAGCTGCTAAGTGTCAGAACTCTCGAGGTAATTACATCACGGTGGAACTTATTTGAGCTCCAATTTATTTTATTATGCCTACTTACACCTACAGAACACAATAAATATGAAGTGCTATAGATTGCTGCTACTACTAACTGAAGGGGAGAATGTGAAGAAATAATTGATTTGTCTAAAGATTGGACTGACATCTTTTTAGTCATTGTGGTCATTTTCAAAAAGATTAACCCAATTCCCTTTTGGGTATACGATGGAGATCTTAGAAATGAAACGGTCTCCCTCACTTCAAAGTGGTCTTGAAGTACAACCAGGTAAACAAATCCTTGAAAACATCATGTCGAAATTCAATGCAAAAGTGTCAAATGAAACAATAGTCCATTCAGGTATTTTTCGGATATGGACCTCCAGCAGTAGGCTGGGCTGAACACAAAAACTGGCACTGGTGGCCCAAAACTGGTACTTTGCTCATTAGAAATGTTGATCGGGTTGTTAATTTGGATCCGTTGTTTTCAGTCATGAGCAATCAATAACAATTAATTAGATAGGACACCAACAACAGCTTAGAAAGCACTGTGCTGGCTATTCAATTCAATTAAATTCAATTCAGTTTATTTTGTATAGCCCAATATCACAAATTACAAATTTGCCTCAGAGGGCTTTACAATCTGTACACATATCTGTGCAGGAGTACGAAAGTGAGAACATATGGAAAGTTAAGGAATTCAGGTTTACACATGCAAATGCTTCCGAGCTACAGCAACAGGTTGTTATCCTGTTCGGCTTTTGATATTGAGGGATGGCATCGATGAGGAGAAAACAGCTGTCTCCCCTTTGAAACGAATGCAAAGAAGCTAAAAAGAAAAAAACATTGAAACCACAGAGAGTCTGGATAGGGTAAGATCAGGAAAGTAGAATAAAGGAGGAGAAGAAAGTCTGGAAATGTGGAACGGAAACAACGAGGTGTTAAAAGACCCAGTCCCCCAGATGTTGACAGCTGTGGAGCAGAAGGTGCAGCAGCAGATAAAGCACAAAGAGAAAGAGTGTTTGTGTGTTGGTATATGTGAGTCGACAGAGGGAGGAGAGGGTGGATAAGGGAGATGAAAAGAAATAGCACTCCCAGAACGTGCAGGAAGCAGAAGCACCAACCAAGAGGAGGGTTTTAATTGGCTGCCTGGAGACAACCGCTTCAGGCTAAGGAATTAGTATGCATGAGATCTGTAGACAGAGAGAAAGAGAGAGAGTGAGAATGGAGGCAGAGATCACAGCAGCATCACAAAGAGTTTGGGGAATGGTCCTCCTCGCTTTGACTTTCACCTCCCCTGTTGCCTCTATGTGAACCTCAAACTCGCCAACTGGACTTGTGGTGTGGTCGATGATGTTGAGCATCAAGGATATAGATGAAGTCTTTAGTGGCTCAACGTCGCCGCAGTTTTTCATTAGTTTGAATGAGAATGCTAAGCATCTTTTTGTCTTGCAGAGTACCCATGCTCGGGCATGCTGGGCATGGTATCGGGCTTGATCACCGACAACCAGATCACCGCCTCCTCCCATACGGACCGCAGCTGGGTACCGGAGAACGCCCGCCTGCTGACCAGCAGGACAGGGTGGACCCTGCTGCCCCAGCCCCAGCCCTTCACCAGCGAATGGCTGCAGGTGGATCTTGGCGAGGACAAGCTGTTGAAAGGGTTGATCATCCAGGGAGGGAAGCACCGGGAGAACAAGGTCTTCATGAAGAAGTTCCGCCTCGGCTACAGCAGCAATGGCTCCGACTGGAAGATGGTGTTGGACACCAGTGGGAACAAGCCAAAGGTGAGAGAGGTTTCCGGTATATTCGATTGATTTTTTTTACAAATCTGAACCCTAACCCTGACTGAAGAACCCTTACTGCTTTCTTCATGTTGAGCCAAAAGTTATTTCAAGGAAAAAAGGTTGAAATTGGTTTGATTTTTAACACCAAAAGATTGGGGAAAATGATTTGTAGACTTGCTACTCAACAATGTCCCTCGGACACATCGGAGCATCAATTCCGATTATGGTGCATTTAGTCAATTTTCACCGGAGCGTTGCGCCTGGCAGTTGTGAGTCATTCAGGAGTCGTTGCGAGTCAATTTCAGCGGCGCTTTGAATCAAATTAGGATAAGCATCTCGAGTCTTTCCGATCCTTCTCCCAGTTCTCTCCTCCTGCTTTGTATTCTGCACGACACCCACCGCTCAACCCTTTCGGTGGATGGTGAAACCTCTCCAGAGGAGAAGGGGGGGTGAGCGGAGCGAAGGGGGGAAACAGGGGAGGGATGACGAGGGCGAGAGAGAAGGGAAGGAACGCGCAACCGAGAGAAGTGACCCAAGATTTATCTGCCGGTGTCGCCGCACGCTGGGAAGACACACGCCAACACTTTCCTCAATGCATACACAGGCTTACCCACCCCTATATATGAACCCGTATATATGAGCACGTACATACACAACCATGCACACCTCCAGGAGCTGGAACAGCCAGTTCCCAATTACAAGCGTCCCTGACAGGGCATAAATCTGATCCAGATGGTCTGATGGTTGATTTATGAAGGGAATAAGGAGGATCCATACCCCCCCCCCCGTCCTAGTTAGCCGCCTCTCTCCCCTCGCCTGAGAGGTTCCCAGCATCTAAGGTGCACCAGGCTCCTTCACGTGATCACACCCATTAATCCACTTCCATCATTCCTCCTTCCCCTCCTTTTGCTTGCTACTCTTGCATCCCGCGTCCTCCTCTTTTCCCTCGTGTATTCCTTTGCTCAAGGAGGATCTGAAGGAGACGAAAAGTTGCCTTCGACAGCACTGTGTGTCGTGCTGTCGGAGCCATGCTTTAGGTGTCAGCGAGATGAGAGAGATCTGGTCATCTTTTGTTCTTTCTTCTTACTCGCGGACACAGCACAAGCCATCCGTCCAGCCCCCCTCTGGTGTTTCGGCAGGCGGGGATGAGTTTGCCTCTGGGCATCTGCGTTTGAAGAGCTGTATGAGTCAAACGCCCGGCAGTGCCATTATCAGCAATACTGTCTTTTTTCTTTTTCACTCACTCTTTCCTTCTCTGTCTTTGTCCCTCCTCCTCCCACCTTTTCTCTCCTGTTCCCTGCCAGATATTCGAAGGGAATAGCAACTACGACACTCCTGAGCTGAGGACGGTGGAGCCCCTGCTGACCCGCTTCATCAGAATTTACCCAGAGAGGGCCACTCCTGCTGGCATGGGCCTGCGGCTTGAGCTCCTGGGCTGTGAGATCGAAGGTAAACTGAAACTTCTATAACAATCCATTGCATTTGGTGCACTCTGTCTCAGGTATCACTTGAGATTTGGTGCAAAATGTACAAAAGAGGCTTTGTTATGTCGACCTCTGGTGGTGACCTTGCTACCTGGTCGGGTTGACCTCGCTAACGGCAGTAACGCAGTAAAGTTACCACCCAGGTTGAAACGTTTTTGCCCACAGCGATGGCATTAACAATGGCGACGCTTTTAACTTCTGCAATGAAAAGTTCAGCCCTGGTGTTGACAATGTTTTTTTTAGACGAACCATTAATTTATTACCCACAATGCAATCCTCACTGGGCACACCTTGACCCTGTGCGTTTGTTCGCAGGCTGCTTTTACATGTTTTAACATCTGACATGTCACACTCAAAGAGGAGCCATCTATCACCTCAGCTGATGAAATGGCTGCAAGTGGCTTGGCTTGTCTTTGCCACGGTCACGGTTATTTAAAGATGCGGCGGCTTCCTGTGTTGAGCCCACAGCTGTCCGGCTCCTGCTCTTCTTTATCCCTACAAGGGACACGTGTCTTGTCTCCCGGTTACATCAAAGCTGCCCCCATAGCTAGCCACTTCACATGTGAAAGCCCACCTGGATTATTGCAGCCCGGCCCCCATCGCACTCTTCCCAACCCCTTGCATGTCTTTCTCCTTTTAAAAGGGCCACACACACTTTGCCATCTTTAAAAGTTAGCCCTATTTTTTTCCCTCACCCCAGCTCTTTATCTGTCTCTCTCAAAGCTGACATAGCACACAAACAGCTCAGCGATATAAGAGCGTGTAGCGCGCTGGCCCTAAGTGGATTTACATATTGGATTTCAGAGAGGCCCATTCCGTTGTAAGCCTCATGGACTCCCACCGGGAGCTTTAGTCAGATGATAATGCTTGTTTTCAGTGTTAATGCCAAACACACACACACATACTCACACACACACACACACAGAGCAACCAACCGCACGCTGCCAAATATGTGGTTACTAGCGTGAATAAAAAATCAAGGCGCGGACACAGGTGCTCGTACTGGTGTGTACAAGCGCTACAAACCATAGCAGGAGGGCTAAATCCTCATTTCTGTGAGAGGCTCCCCTGACGTAGCGCTGACCCAAACCCTGACCCTCCCCACCCTGAATCTGACAGGGCCTGATCTGCCTCATATTTCATCTAGCACAGGGAGAGCGCGAGAGCATTGGCTCACACGCACACAGATATGGTACACATCCATTTTTCAGACACTTTTCCCCCCTATGCCTCTCTCTCTCTCTCTCTCTCTCTATCTCTCTCTCTCTCTTTCCATCTCTCCCCTCTCGATCATTACTCCGTCAGTGGAAACACACATAAGTGTGCACACACACCGCCGGACGGCTGTGCGGCAGCTGAGTGTGGAGTGGATCGAGGGCCATGCCCACATCCAAGCGGGGCGGGGCGGGGCTATAATGATAGGCCACTATGGCAGCCAGGGGCCCTGCCTATAGCCAATCCCAGGCCCCGCTTCTGCATCTTTTAAGGTTTCAGCCGGCCAAGCCCGAAGCGAACGTGCTTTCGCTTCAACTCTATTTATACACCCACACCTCCACAGCATGATAAAATGAGGAATGCTAATAGCTCAGGCCTAGATGAAGCCCAGTGGGTAACTGTGGGCAGACCACACTGAGCTTTTGAATACATATTTCAGTGTTTCTTTCTTTAAATATTTGATATTTAATCTATAAGCAGAATTCAGCCTTTCAGACTATTCCACCTGATGCTAACGCTGCTTGCGTCTAATTATATTTTCAGTGTTTGGTTCTCGGAGAGGTAAATCACTCCCATTTTTGGACAAAAGTGCCAGACAGACAGTGGTCAGACATGCGGTGTTCTGCATTAGCTACATCAGCGCATCTTGTAGCATAGAAATGATTGCATTTTCTTTCTTTTTTCTGTGAACCAAATCAGAAAGGCATTTTCCAACTTAAAAACTAATCCATGACGTCTGCTGTCTCCCTTCTCCTCCGCCCTCACAGCTCCGACAGTCCCACCTACCACGCACGTCTCGAGCACTACTCCGTCGGACGAGTGTGACGACGACCAGGCGAGCTGCCACAGCGGCACAGGTGATGACTACGACGTGACAGGTGCTGACATCGCCCTCATGAGACTGCAACCACACCCCCACTCCCCCACACCTCTTACCCTTCCATCTGCCATGGCTCGCACTCAATCTGCTCCACTTTACCAGCTTCGCCGCTCTCTCTGTTGTGGTTGGATTTGATACCGCGGCTAATCTGCCACCCGCTGTGCCCACTCGCTTGCACGCATCCCCGGGCATGTCGGCGTACACGCCGCTCTAATTATGTGCACCTGTAGCTCCCACCCTCCCCTTTTACCTCCACCTCCGCAAAGTCAAATTAGACGATTGTCACACTTGCTCCAGAGATCGGCGAATCCGCACACCTGCTTCTACCAGCTCTGCCTCTCTCTCTCTCTCTCTCTCTATCTCTCTATCTCTCTATCCTTTCATCTCTCACCCGCCTTGTCCGCCTGCCCCCTCCTCTTTTCCACGCACTCCTCTCAGCCTCGTTTCCCACTAACCCCAGTAACTCTCTAAGCCTGCACTGCTGCCTGCACTCCCCATTAACCAGCAGTCTCCGGTGATGAGCATGGCACCGTTTCAGTCACGTGTTTTGGAAGTATTACATTAAGTGCGTCACGGTGGATACACCGAGACAGGGCCCTTATGCGACCGAGGGGAAAGACTAGGCATGTGTTGGTTAGAGAGATTTAGCTTGCAGGGATACATTAGGTGCATGTGTGCAGTTATTTGAAAAAAGAAATGTAACTCCTGCCATTGCTGGGCTAACCATGCTGATGTGTTGTGTTGTGGCAGGTGTTACCACGATGCCAGAGACCACCACTGCTGAAGTGGATACCATACCAGGTGAGAAAATTACATTATATACTTTTTCTTTCCCCATCAATGGTTCCACATCTTACCGAGCGTCTGAAAATGGAACTTCTCTACGTTTTTATGTTTTTGTTTCAAATTAATTTCCATAGATTTACCATGAGGAGTACCTTAGCTAATGAATGCCAGCTCACCGCGGCCTCCCCCCCACTGCTGCGTGTCTGTTATTAAAGCTGATGATGTGGCCCCGAGAGGCTCCTGCTGACAGGGTGAGGGAGGTTGCGTGATGCAGAGCTAGCTGATGATTAGCACTGGTGCTCTGTTGCTGCCTCCTCAGCATAATCACTAATCACCGGTCCGACACTGACACACACTAAACCCACACACACACACACGCAAAACACGGCACAAAATCAGGGAAGCACAATCCAAATGACCACAGGAAATTGGGTGTGCTTTGGGGTCACTTGCAGGCACACACACACACACACACACACACACACACACACACACACACACACACACATAGCAGGTTGATGAGGCAGTAGCCAGCTGAGAGTCTGTGCCCCAGTCTGACCTTGGCTAATGGGCCATAGGCTCCATCGAGCCCCCTTCACTCTGCAGTCTGCTGGGGCAGCAGCTATGATAGATGAGAGCTGAGGTGTGCGTGCATATTTACGCGTGTATGAACACAACTACATTTCTGTGGGTAAACACTTATCCGCCTGAGTCTAGAACCATGCATGCTAATCAGCTCTGTGCATGCGATTGTGTGCCCGCGTCTGCTTGGGTGTGTGCGCGCCGTGCACTCCAATCTCCGAGGATGTAGTTTCCATTGGCATTCGGCAAGAAAAAGTCTCTTTTCATCAAACAGCCAAGTGAGTCATGTGGCCGCTCATCTTATCCAGAGCTTGTTGGTAGCCTCAGTCGAAGCCTCCGAAAAATGGGGAAAAAAAAGCCAAAGTTATTTTAATTGGGAATGGGAAGTCTCGACAAAAAAAGTGGCTTGGCGTCTGAAATGTGGTCCCACATGGGAATTCCATCCTTTGTGTTTTATGGGTAAATAGAGTCGCTGCCTGTAGGAGCGAGTTAAACCCTTCCCATTATTAAAGGGAATATTGGCTCATACGAGCCGCCTCCCTGTATCTCTAAAGGCATCACATGCTGGAGTTTAAGGCCGTGGCTAACGCCCCAAACATCCCGCTCCCTTGCGTTCCATGGAAGTCTTTCTTTATCCAATTTGAAAAACACTAAAGCCCGAGCTCCCACACAGTTTCTTCAGCGCGGCGTGTGTCCACGGGGGATTGAATTGTTGGAATGGGGCCCCGGCACTGTTACCATAGCTGTCTCTAAACCTCAAGTCTCCGCTCTCATTAAAATCCTGAGCTCTCCGCGGGTTGCTTTGAATGTTGCTTCCTCGACTGGACACCATGTCCAGACCCCATCTTCCTCTTCCCTTGTCCCTGTTCTCAGTGTCCCTCCACACCTCCTTTATATACCCTGTTTCGTTCATTAAAGGAGATCATTAACCGTAGCCAAGGAATACGGTCTCCATGAGGTCTCTGCTGTTGGCTCGCTCCTTTCTCATGTTCGAGCCATAACTGTCCAAAGTCTGTCTCTCCCTCCCGACTTGGCTGTCTTTATCTCCCCATCTACGGCACTCCAAGCTTACGTCTCGCAGTTCTTTGCTGCCCTCTAGTGCTTGAAGCGGATCGGGATGAGTGAACGCAGCCCCAAAGTGTAGCCTGCAGTCATATCATGACAGGCCCCCCTAGGTCATTGTTCAGTTAAAGCAAAAAGCTCTCTGTAATTTTTCGTTCTGTAATATGGAGGATGATGAAACGCGACCTACTGACGCATGATCTTGACCTCTCTTCTACCAATTTGCAGCTTTCCTGTGGTTCGCCTGCGACTTTGGCTGGGCCAATGACCCGTCCTTTTGCAGCTGGACGTCAGAGGACACTGGTTCCAGGTGGCAGATCCAGTCCAGCGGCACCCCCACCCTCAACACTGGACCTAACATGGACCACACAGGTAAGGGGCCCTGCAGCGTACCGCTTATTTGGGCCAAACCTCCTGATGCAGTACGTGTATTTCAACCTGAGAGATTTTTTTTCGTCCGACAATGATACAAGTTATTTTTTTATCCAACAGGTGGATCCGGGAACTTCATCTACACCTTGGCGACAAGTCCCCAAGAGACCGAGGTGGCTCGGCTGGTCAGCCCAGTGGTCAGCTCCCCGGACTCAGACCTGTGCGTGTCCTTTTGGTACCACATGTTCGGGCCGCACATCGGCACACTGCACATCAAGCAGCGCAAGCAGACGGTTGAGGGACCGGCTGACATCCTGCTGTGGACCGTCAGCGGTCACCAAGGCAACCGCTGGAGGGAAGGTCGTGTCCCTGTGCCCCGCACCAACCAACCCTATCAGGTAAATCACAAGTGGTCTATGACGCGTTTAAGCATCTACCGCCATACCCATGCTCTTTCCATTCAAGGAGATGTTGCCGAAAAAAACAACCCTGTACTTTTTTTTCCTCCCCAAGGTGGTGATCGAAAGTCTGGTGGAGAGAAAGAGCTGGGGAGACATCGCTGTGGATGACATTAAGGTGCTCAATGGACTCAGCATGACGGACTGTAAAGGTGAGGCTTTTAGAGTTCATCTAAATGCATTCGGTTTTTTTATCTGAAATATGACAACATATTTTGTATCTGCTGTCGGATTTCATTGGGGTTTCTGTTTGAGCAGATCCTGACGTACCCACTGAGTCGATGCTACCAGAGGACCGCTTCAACGAAATCCGTAAGTCACTTCACACGGAGGCTTTATTCAGCGGTATCACGTTTTTAACTGTTTGGTCACCTCCAGACGCTTCGTAGTTCATGGGATACCTCCCGTCTCATTCTTCTGCGCTTCTGTCCCCCCCCTTCAGTTGAGGAGATCACCGAATATCCAGACTTTGTGGAGACCAACCAGATCAGTGGAGCCGGCAACATGCTGAAGACGCTCGACCCCATCCTCATCACCATCATCGCCATGTCCGCCCTGGGCGTCTTCCTGGGCGCCATCTGCGGTGTGGTCTTGTACTGCGCATGCTCGCACGGAGGCATGTCGGACAGGAACTTATCCGCCCTGGAGAACTATAACTTTGAACTTGTGGACGGTGTCAAGCTAAAGAAGGACAAACTCAACGTACAGAGCTCATACTCAGAGGCGTGAGATGGGACTGGGTGCACTCGCGTGACTGTATGGCGTGCAGAGCTCGCAGAGCGTGCACATAGACTGTCTAGGCATATCCTCTCGTGTATCCACGAGTAACCGGCTCAAAGGACTGCCGACGCCCTCAACTCGCTGGATGAGGGACAGGTTCAGGAACCAATGGGAGGGTCGGCCTCAAACACGCTTTTCTCAGGAGCTGCAGTAAAAAGAACCTACCAGTAGGGGACACTGTGTACAGATAAAATACAGAAGAAAAAAATTATGTACAGATGATTTAGATATTTTAATTTTCTATTTTGATTTTCATTCATTTTTACAATCGGATGCTGGTGTTGAGACCAATTTATTAATAATGTTTAAAGTATTTATCGTTTTCTGGGAAAGAAATGTTTTTTTGTTTTTCTTATCAGTTCATGAAGGCTGTTGTTTATTTTCAAGTTTGAAAGAGACGTATCAAAATCCTAAATGAACCATATCCGGCAAAACTGTAGATTTGCCCTAGCATACAGGGTGTGCCCATAACCCATGGCCCTGAGACATGTACCCTTTCCCCTTTGACCTCTATCACTCTAAGGTGAGGGTCCCACTCATGGCAATGTATATTCTGACAGTGCCTTTAGTACATTTCGGTTTGGCCTCCTCTGTTGATCTGGGTGTTTTTTACTGTACTTGGCCTAAGTTTTGATCACAGGAAACATGATCTTATAAATACCTGCAAAACAGGTTAACAGTCTATCACAGCGCTTTGTTTAGTTTTCTTGTTGTTCTGTCCAAAAACCACACACTGTAAATAAGTGTTAATATATTTTATTGCCCTTTCTAAGAAAGTAAAAAGAAAGAAGAAAAAAAAAGCTGCGGTATCCCTTTTTTCATGGGTTTGTGTGTGTAAATACAATCTTCTGACTGTTCTGTGGAAGGTCCAGTGTTGTTTTTGTATTTTAGATTACTTTGCTGAGACAAGTAAGATTTGTGTGGTTTTACAGCGATTTTCAATGTGCATTCAAGCCATCTGTCATCGAAAACGCCCACTTCATGGAAGAAAATACAGAAAGACGTATGAATCAAAAGGTAGCGGGGAAAAAAACAACGACGACGACAACAACAACAAAAAACAGCTGACATGATGATGATATCTCTGCTGTGAGTTTGACCGGTCACCAGAACACGTTCACATCAAACACGCTCATGTCGACGGCAGAGAAGGAGGTGGTGAAATGTATTCAATGTCTGCCAGCATACCAAAAAAAAACAACAATCATCGCTTTGCTTTCGCTCAGACCGAGACGAGCTCGCCACCTCCGAATGTCACTGAGGAATGTTTGACTGAAGAAGTGCTGACCGGACAATGCAGCTTGAATGCACTTTGTCTCTGATCCCCTTGTGATAGGAGCATATATATATATATATATATATATACCTCTTATATATATATATAAGAGGTGAAACACACTAACTGAAGAATGGTGCTATCATTACTTTGTCTCAACTTGTCATTGTTCACACACTGCATTGTAGCTTAAAAGCCTCTCGGACCGTGGAGGCTTTCTATTCTTTTGTACGTGTTCCACGTGTAGCAGCCATAATGTTGTGATGTCATTACTGGTACAGCGGGTGGGGGGGATCGAGTGGCGTCACCTGAATCAGGTCACCTGGCCACTCCTCCGGGGCTTCACCAAAGGAACGGTGGCCCGCTTCATGGTTCACCGGAGGGGGGGTGTTCTCACTTACTAAATACTACAAGCCTTTCGGTTCCCTTTATCATCACCCACAAAAGAACTGAGTCCCCACTTTGCCCCGGCAGAGCCTCCGGAGAGAAAATGAAGTGGGGGATTGATAGGACGCTCTTAGAGAAGAGCTGTTTTTCTTTTCTCTCTCTCTTTTTACGCTTCAAACTAGTGCAAATTTCACCTCGATGTGAACTCTTCACATCTCCATTGAGATTCTTGTTTGCAGATAGGTGGGTGGGTGGGTGGGACAATCCCCACCGCTAGACACTAAAGGAGGAAGGGCCTCCATGTGAAACTCCCTGTGAGATTGACATTATGGGGGCCCACAGGAACGCCATGGGGCCTTCTCCCGCGCCACAATCAAACAATCCCCAAAACAAAGTGGATCCGGAGAAGGGCGAAGTCTTTTACATGTGCTCTGTCCTTCGTGTGTGTGTGTGTGTGTGTGTGTGTGTCCCACCCTCCCACCCCCCGGTTTACTGAGGACTGTAGCTCCCTGACTGTAGTCTGCTCACTTCGAGAAAACGGATACTGTAGCGTGGACTCAAAAACAAACAATGTTGCACTGATAAATATATTTAAGAGGTTTATGTGTTTATAGCGTTCATTTGCAAAAAAAAGAAAAGTAAAGCAGAAGTCAAAAACACAACAAACTTTTTCATTTATTTCATCTTTTTTTTATATATATATAAATATATAGTTTCAGATTATGTGATATAATTCTGAAATGTAAAAAATATCGAAATGTTTTCATTATTGAAAAAGGCATAAAAGATTTTCCAACAGTAATGTCCCCTCCCCCTCCATTTACATGGCATATTAACGCTTCGTTTTGTACTGTCATTCAAATTTTGTGCAGATTACTTTTTTTTCTTTTCTTTTTTTACGAGAACACGAAAAGAAGACTTTTATTTTCAATACTGCTTCTGTAATTTGCTGTTGTAGGGTAAAAAAAATGAATAAACAGCAAGGCCTTAAAAAGTGTCGTGATCCCGGAACTATTTGTTTTCTTTCCCAGTCCGATCACATCACCGCCGTTACCAGCGGCTCTTTGACGCAACTTCTGTCTGTTGTTGTTGTTGTTTTGCTACAAAGCGATGTGAAGGCACCATTTCAGTCGGCAAGACGGTGATGTAAACGAAAAAGATGTGTAGTCTTTCCAAAGGCATAAATAAAAGGCATCTTCAGATGAAGGAATTGGCTCATTTACTTGGTTATTTATCAATTACAGGGCAATTAAGTTGTTGTGGGAGATTTTTAACTGATTGACTAATTCACTCCCAACAGCATGTCATAAATGGTGATGATGTGAGGACTCTCCACCTATTCAGAGCCAGTAAACGCTGACCACTGATGGGAGCCACACTCTTGGTCCGTCATTAGCAGAAAGTAGGCCGCGTGTTCATTTTCACTGATTTGTGTTTCATCTGAGGAGGTGAGGGCCACACCCCGGAGCGGCGGTTATTTTGGTAGCACGCTGACAGTGAAACGACTTTGACTCCACGGGGATTGTGGATGGGAATTAGTTTCGTAGTTTAATTTGAAAGAATACCAGCCATTATTCTCCGGTGCTTACTGCCCTTCAACATCAGCGCATCTGGGATGAATAGCAGCGATGCTTCGCCCCCATTATCGTAAACAAGCAAATTAGACTGGGAACATCATTTGGCTGCACGTTCTCCACGCGCAATTGAACTGGGAGAGATTTGTAACCCAGCAAGCCCGCTAGATCCTCTCTTATCTCTTCTGAAAGGACTTGGACCTCGCATGTAAATACTCTGACTTAATTCATTCGTTCATTAATTAGGCAAGCAAGCGACGCCTCATCAATCGTTTCTCTTCGTTGCACGCTTAATAAAGAAATAAAGCTCAAAGTGCTCTGGAGAAGAATCCGAGAGCTGAAAGAAAAAGGAAAATGATAAACGTATACAAAGAAACACAGTTGTATGCATTTTTTTTTTTAAAAAAGGTAATTTCACCATATTTTTCAACCTGGCCGTCATTTTGCCAAGTTGTTAGCGTGTAAGAAAAAAGGGAATAATGCCATCATGAATGTGCAATCAGCCACCAAAATTGTTAAATTATTAATAAAGGGGCATTACTTCATCACGTTGTCATAATCCTTCAGGCCTGCAGATGTTAATGAATGGATCCTGGTCCCGGTGCAGGACTCTAGCGAAGAAGTAAAGAGGATCAGCCAGATGGAGCATCCTCTGACTGCAGTTCTCCGTTTTACCACTGGGTGGCTCAGTGGAGCAATGTTGCTACACAGTACAAGTGTCTCATCGACGTGGAGCTGAGTGGCTCTACAGAGAACTAACTTCGGATCACATTTCACACACAAGGCACATCGTTTTATAAAGAATAACACGTTTTTTATGAAAGACAGTTCAACCAGTGAGTGCACGGTTCACTCTTTTTGGAGAGGCACATATTCGACTAGAATTATTGTGCTTGTTGTTATGCTGTCATGACAGCTGTTTGTTCTCAACGTGATGGTAATGACATGGATTGAAAGGAAAAGCAAGAAAAGTGTGAACAAACTTCTATTGCACTTTTGTGGAGGGATTTGTCCTAGTTGCAGTGACCAGAGCTGTCCACAGGGGGGCTCTAGAGGTCACGGGAGCACCAACATATATATGTGCACCTCAACACAATACATCATCCTGAGTTGTGACATATTACACACTTAATGAAAGGTTTAATCTCTTTAAATCCTTCAAACACAAATGACAAAAATGACACCGACAAAAAAATGCACTATATCTGCACTATAACTTGAGCATTTATTTGTTTAGAAGATCCCACGGTGAAGCCAGAAGAGACATTTGAAGATGCTTGGAGTAATATCTTAGCTTTATGAGTGTAATGTATATTGACTACATCAGACTGCCGTTTTCACATTTCTCCTTTCTTCTCACAACCCAATTTCTCAAAACATTCAGGATTGCCCATACGTTCAATGACATGTTCAATGACACACACACACACACACACACACACACACACACACACCACACTACTGGTCTGTACTTAAGACCTCAGCTGTATTATACTGTAACTATAGGTGTCATTCATTCATTTGATTAGATGGATTACATTTGTGAAAGGTATTTAAAAAAACTGAAATATTGCAATGTTCTATGGGCTTACATAGACTTGGCAGAATATTTTTTTTAAATGTAACTGGAACATAAACTTGAATGTTATTGTGTTCTGACCAAGTAAGGCAAATTGGCTTAAGTATGACTTTGCTTTAGGCATTTATAATGTTACAGTTTTTCTCGATTGCTAAAATACAAATCCTGGTTCCTGTAGCACAAACACCCAAACCTTTTCATCATTCCCAGAAGCACACACACATTTCCCATAACCAAAAACACAATTAACCTGTGTCCACACATGCTCTCAATATAATTAACTCAAGTTATCATAACATAAACTCAGAGACCACACCCTTCTCAAGGTGAAAAAACTCAGCCTGAAAATTGTTAACACACCAATCAGAATTGGGGGTCAATAAATAGAGCTTAGAGGCATGCTCATGTCCTTTGGAACAATGGATCCCAACCATGCAGAGGTTGAGAGACAAGAGAGAGGAAGAGGAAGAGGAAGAGGAAGAGGGAGAGGGAGATAGAGATGTAGAGGGAGAGGGAGAGGGAGAGGGAGAGGGAGAGGAAGAGGCAGAGGCAGAGGCAGAGGCAGGGGACAGCAAAGACAAGTCATTTCTGATAAAATCCTATGGCCTGACCCTGACCTGAGACAAGATCATGCTGATATTGATGCCGATGCTGATGAACCTGTATATGTGCTCAATCTGGAAGTGCTGTGAATAAACCCTATTGTTGACATGTTGGTGGCAGTGTGTTGAATTAATCCCTCCTGTGTGTAACAAACACTAATGTAGTCTGTGTGTTTTGACAGCTTGTGTGTATTGTCTGAGGGTAAAGACTGATTGGGACCCAGAAGTTAGATGTTTGGACTGTTGGGTGTGAGTTTTTAAAATTGTGTGTGAAGATTTGAAAAAATGGTGAGTTGTTCCAGGAATTGTGTCTTAGCAATCGAGAAAAACTGTAATACCAAGCAGCATTCTGTAGCACTGTGGGCTCTAACATGCACTGGTTTATGTGTATATCTCCAAGTACTGACAGACTGGCTTTACACAACCAGTATATAGGCAAGTATGTTTCAAAGAATGTGTATTTATACATCATTACCGTTGTTTATTGTTTAATAAAAACGAGACTCGCCATCAGGAAGCACGCTGCCAGTCCTCCAGGACCTCTTTGAGATCCTCTCCAGACTGCTGCGGATGGGTGGTACATTTTTACATCAAGAATATCTTTCCTAATTGACGGAGGAAGTTTTGGAGAAAGAAAAAAAAATCTAAATATTCCTTCAATTGATTTTACACTTGATTACACATTCTCCAAATGTATTGTATTCAGAAATCCAAATAAAACCTTTAAAGGAACCTTTAACCACATAAATAAATAAAACATGTAAATACCAATCCTTATTTTAATGTGATAATATGATTGTAAACATGTGCTAATGTAATTATTGGAAAGGAGAATTAGGCTTCTTGTGTGTCTCAGCCCTATATTCGGTGAATATAGCTGTGAATCATTTTGGGATGGCATCTACTGAAGGAGGTTGCTGTTCAAAAGAAGACTCTCAAATCGTGACTGGAGCTTGTTTAACTTCATCACTGGCGAAACTCGGAAGGATTACTTTCCTACTTTATAATCAATTAAAGCCTATAAAACAAATCTCAGAGATTGTCTACATATTAGGGTTTAATCATATAAGTCATAGTTCTGCACCGCCAACAAAGACCACATTTCTTATGAACGCATATTAGTTTATGAGCTAACTATTAAATGTGAGAGCAGAGACAAATAAATAAATTGAAGAGAGACTTAATTTACAGTCAACTAATAATAATATGTATAATAATGTATAATAATACAATAGATGTCATGTGTACAGCATGAACAAAGTAAAAAGGGCCGGCTGTTTGAGTCTCCTGATGTATATTAGTGAAACCTCATGAGCTATGATGTTTGACAATCAATTCCAACTATAACTTTTTTTAAAAAGCAATAATGGGGAAGAGAATGTTTTAAATGAGGAATTTCCGTCCAGTTAACGCCGATTGAACTCTTCACCCATCTCAGAGGGGGATGGGAGGGAGATAAAGAAAAGAGCTGCATTCCCTCGTAAACACTCCCGAGAGACTAAACAGGATTCCAGGATCTTCCGGACTTGATGGTTTGTTTTCTTTCACATGTTTCCACTCCATCCCCAAGTGCTGAGACAGAAACAACTTTCCACTAAGTTTAAAAATAAATACATAACTGGCTGAGTTGATTATTTTCACTGAAACTGAGTCACACAAAAAAATGTATGTGGCATCTAATCTAATCTAATAATGGGAGAGAAATGCTCTTATTGTTATTAAAAATGTTGTTTGTGTGGAGAAAATCCGTCTTTCTTTCTTTCTTTCTTTCTTTCTTTCTTTCTTTAACCTAATTAGACAATAGATAACCAAATACACATCGGGAGAAGAAGTATGAATGATAAAGAGAATAAATGACTTTAGGAGGCAGATACAATCACATAATTATGGTTTTCATTCCGCAGTAGCCAGTTATCGACAAGAAACATTACGCCATGACAGCTTGAAATTACTTGAAGATCTGCAATGATTACTTTGGTATTTGGGAGAGAGCTGTTATTTACCCTTAAATTCACTTCACGGACACAAACACTTTAATTCTGTGATGAACAATTAGGTCCGTGGTTTAATTATTGTCCTTCTGAGGTTTGGACTGGATTGTCTTCATGTTTTTTTGTGGACATTTTTGATGACACATCAAATCACCATGAGTGACACACACACCAAAAAAATAATAATTCCGAGGTAGCTTTTATAGAGCATGTTTTTTTATTGTTAAGTTCGACGTCAGCACGGAAATAAATGCAGCGGTGCAACAACAAGTCATACATGTTGTTTATATGAAAGAGCAGTCTTCCTCAGTGATGAGGAAGAAGATGCTGATGACAGAAATCCAGTTACAGACTGATGTCACATTGAAGAGACGTGTTGCCAGCATCTGTGTAAATAGGCAATTATGTGAGTGGGGTCGTCCTCTAGCAGTGACGTAGGCCGGAGTGACCAGAGCGGCATTAAGTCAGCAGCATTGAGCACAAGTAAAACGGGAAAAGATGAAAAGCTGCTTTCAAAATAAAAGTACTTGATATGTGATACGTTACGCTTTTCAATGATTATACAGTGTGTGTGTGCGTGTGTGTGCGTGCGTGCGTGCGTGCGTGCGTTTTGTTATCACCATGTTCCAGTTGTTCCATTCTACGTATCCGGTTGTATGTCCTCAAGTTACCAGGTCATACTACTGTATTTATATCTACAATATGCAATCAATGCATTGTGCACTATAAACAACCATTCAATCCGATTATATCATATTGTATTTGTTGTTGTTTTTTACTTATTTATTACACCTTTACTGTGTGATTGCTTATTTATTATACTTGTTTTGTTCTTGTTTTTTAAAATATATTTGTTCCCTATGTCTCTTGTTTGTCGACACTGTCCACTCTGCTGCTGTATTCCTGAAAATTCCCCGGCTGTGGGACTAAAAAATCATACAGTAATGAGGCTACATATTAACCTCATTTCTACATAGTGAAAATACACAAATAATCATACTTCATCACTGCTCATAACGGGGAATTCTGTTGAGGTTTTTAATTTATTTCAGTACTAGTTTCAAACCAGTTTTATTTTGCAGGTCATGACCGGAAAAGCTCTGCGTTGCACCGCGTGGTTCGGGCACGAGCAGCGCAGCTCCGCGCGCTGGCCTCTCCGCTTCCCCAAGACCGAGGCAAAGAGGTCCGCTCAGGCGCTGCTGGGATTTGGTTTCCTTCCCCCGGCGACCGAACTATTCCCTCATTTTGGTTCTAATACAAAGCCGTAAAACATTGTTATTGTTCCTTTCTGCGGGGGGAAGTTGAGGAGGGAATGCGTAACGGGGGGAACCTAACGTGACTTATTTTCGGAGGAGAAAGTGGCCCCCGGTGCCAACGAGGCAGATAGTTTGCTGCCGCTGTCCGTCCGTCCGTCCGCGGAGAAGCGGACCATCACTGGGGAGAAGGAAGCTCGCTCACCCCGTCCTGTATGCTGCCGCGGGGATAACACCACAGCGCCGAGGTAACGGAGCCCGTCACCGCCTTCGTGTTTCGTTGTTTGTACCACAGCCTCAATGTATTCATATTTTTATTGACAATATCGGAGGTGTGTGTTGTGATACGTTACGTTGTTGCGGCATTTCAGGGCATTTCCTGTCACTTGTCGGACACATCTTAACATTTCTTTGTTAGGTTGTTGGGACGTAATTGCGTCTTATTACTGGGCATTGTAATTATGGCAATTAATAAACTAATCTGCTCTGAATGTTGTGGCCTGCTGTCAGCCTTGTGGGGGTCATCCGGGGGAGGGTCGGATGCAACAGGTTTGTAGCGCACATTCAATGTGGATGGTCATATTTAAAGGGCTTCAGGTTCAACAAGTCATCCCTCGTGATCTATTTGAATTATTCGGGGATCACTTTCCCACGTGACAGGAGGGAGAGGGGGGGGGGGGGGGGGGAGAGAGGGGGGGGGGGGGGGGCAGAAGTCTAAAAGTGGTCAGGGGTCTCTGAGGTCCCACAGAAGAGATGGAACGAAGCAAATCCTCAGGCCCTCTGTAGCAAACCGTAAGCAGAGCTGTGATTACGTGTTACGTTGGACGTTTTTTAGGGTGAGGACTGGCTGCATATAACATTAATACAATTTTAATAATACATGAGAATATCCACTATCTTTCTGACAGAACATGCAGGGCTTGCTGCTTGTTATTGCCCGAGCGGTGCATCCACTGATTGCATCCTTTTCATTTCATCTGAAGGAGGAGGAGGAGGAGGATGACGACGAAGGCCTTTTATAAATGCAGCTGAGTCCACGGTGTGGCTGCAGAGCCCGGGCATCAGTTTAATCAGGGAAATGGAGGCAGGAAGGAAGGGAGGGAAAAGGGGGAGGGAAGGAGAGGATGTGAGAAAGAGATATGGAAGGCAACGTGGGGGGGAGGGAGGAAGGACAGGGAGGACGCACCGATGGAGGCAGGGAGGTAGAGGGAGAGGAAGGCTAATTGAGGAGGAGGGCGATTGTAAGACAGTGGGGGGGAATTGAAAGACAGAGCCGGTAGCTACCAGCTGAATGGATGTGACCTCCGCCCCCCCCCCCCCCCTCCAGGGAGCAGCTGCTGCTGGCTCCCACCTGATTTACAAGGTCACTTAGCGCACACAGAGGGCCACACCCAGGGCCTTTTCTTCTGGACATGTGACGTTTCTCGCGCGTATGTGTGTGTGTGTGTGACATATAGCTTATGTGCGAAATTGTCCCCTCGAGACACAAGTGATGAATATGCACTTTGTGTTTTGTTGTTCCGTGAGTGATTGGCCCTCTGCAACACATGCTCGGTGCCGGATGGGGGTGGATCTTAGGCTCAGAGGCCTAAAGTGGCACAAATAATCGCCTGTTACAGCTATTTACCGCCACCATGCACACGCGCCACCATGCACACGAGCCACCATGCACACGCGCCACCATGCGCTCTCACTGGCCCTGCAACAGACAGCTTCAGAAGAAGCGGTTATTTCTGTGATTTGTTCGGGTCCAGTCACATCCCCGACCCACAGCGCGAAGCCTCTGCGGCCTTTCCCCACATTGTGAAGGTTTCTCGAACCCATATGGTCACTTAAAAACTGAATTAAAAATGCTTATCTAATTTTCTCCTTCTGTGCAACACAATACTCTCCTTTGGCGGCTTCTGTTCCGTTATATTATATTCCGTATATTTTTTTGCCATAGATTTTTCTGTTTTTTTGGAGCTAGATTGCGGGGTGGGCCTTGCTCTTGGTTTTTGGATTTGTGACCTCCAGAGCTGCCTTTAGCTAAAAAGCTTGCTCGTCTCCATCCACTCTCCTCCACTTTTGGTAGTGGTGGGCGGAGGGGGGCCTCTTCCTTCTAAAAGCAGCCTTTGAAACACCGGTGAGGAATGGCTCGGTTAAAGCTGACCCCAGCTTGCCAAGGTCCGCTGATAAGACCAGGCTAAACACGTCTTGTTGGTAGTAAATAGCAGCAGACTTTTCTTTTCTTTTTGTGTGCGGGCTGCAACTTCTGCCGTACTGTGTTGATAATTGTAACAGTGGGGAGGTTTTGGGGAGGGCCTGTGAGTAAAAAAAAAAGAAGAAACTATTTCTTTAAGGGCCTTTACATTCATAGAAACAACGGAGTTGAAGGACACAGGATTTTTTTGTTTGGAAATGTGGCTTCAATCCCCAAAATAAACGCTGGCTCGTCTTTCACCCTCACAATAACATCGCTGTCATCAGAGAAAACTGGCAAACGGAAAACTGGCTCCGGGTATCGAACCTCAATACTTTGTGGGTGCCAATTAGACACAGTACGGAATAGCGTTTCTTTTATGCGTTTGGGTGCAGTCCGAGGCCGCAAGGATCTCGAGTGCTCTTTCTTTTTCGTTGACCGGTGTGTCGTCTGTTTAAAAAAAATGATTGAGACAATGTTCTTACACTGACACTTGTGTTTCTAACATTTCACATTTCAGAACGTTGGCTTCTTTTGTTCAATGATGGAAAGGATTTGGGGGAAAAAATTGGTATTAAAGAAGTATAATTTTGGTCTCAGTGCTGAAACTCACATTGTAGCAGCAGCATCGAAACACTGCTGCTGCACCGTGACGCCCCTGTGCCATGCCTTCATTCTCCAAACAGTACCTGACATGAGCCGTGAACGATGGCAGTCATTTACTTGTTGACCAGGTTTCCACCAGCAGCATATAGCTTGATTTCAAACTTTTATACAATTAATATAGTCTTGAATTATTTGCATTAGATCTTAAGTTCCCTGGCAGAAGCGAGCTAACACTGTAACCCAATATTATTTTTTATAATCTGCAGATTGTGTTCCAGAATTATGGAAACTGAGAAGTTGTTGAAATGTTGTGCCATTTAAAAAGAAGAGAAACAAATTAATTTCTTTATTCTAGTATTTCTCAACTAAGAATTAAACAATCAATGAATCGTTTCAGGTCTAATTTTAAGGTATGGAAAAAAATGATTTTTGGTTTTGATATTAAAACTCAAGTTACAGCAGTAATATTGAAAAGAAAACTTTATTTTATTTTATTTTGTATGTACAACTTTCTTCAAACATGTCCTGAAATGTGATGGACACCACTGACTGCACTGGTCGTCTTGTGTATTTAGCATTTTAATTAATCTGTTACACAGTATCTAAACCATATTTACCTAGAATAATTATTTTCACATATATATACACCTCCGATCAGTTGCTGAGCATTGAGCAGCCCCCCCGCCACCCAATATGCGTGCACACGTGGAAGCGACACAATGCCAACACTGTTCCCTGTCCGTGTGAACGTGGTCTGGAAGTCTCGGGGGTGTTGAGTGAGTCACCGCCAGCTCAGGGACAGAAACACACTACGGCCCTGTGGCCCCATGGGCTTCTCTAGAGACGCTCATCGGACTTGGAAATCCCTCTATTTATATCTGACGATGGGAGCGGATTGTTCCGACTGAACCGGCACAATATCATGCATATATTACAGCTGCTTTATGATACGTGCCTAATGATATGCAGCCGTGTTGGCGGAGCGCCACAGGAACAAGTGCATGTATCAGGCTTAAAAATGATGCAGACTAATGAGGCCGATCACCGGCAGCGCGGCAGGAACATGATAGTAGCTCAAAAACGAAAAATATGAGAACAACTCCATATCTTATTCATGCTTTCATTATTCAACACCAGCTGCTGAAGTGCCGCCATCCCCAAGGGGAAATGCATTTAAATGGGGTCGCGCTACTGTTTTCACTCCGCGGCTTTTACTCTGCCGCGGCAGCGGAAACGGAGGCCCCGCAGTTCAAGTGTCAAAGTCCGGGGCCCATAATGAAAGACACATGGGTGTCATTAAGGTGGCCGCTTTGGAGCGTTACATAGGGCCTCAGCGGCGAGACGCACAAGGTGTCCACAGCCGGCCCCTGGGCCCCAACTGCCGAGGTAAAATTAGAATTCAGACTTTAAACTTCGACATGTCTGTCTGTCTGTCTCGCAAAAAAATACCAGACCAGCCTCGGACTCAAAGCGGCGCTTTTCCACGTAGTCTTTGGGACTTGTTAGTTGCATGCTGCCGTTTGCTCTCTGCGGGGATTGCCATGAAATAATAACTTTGTGACCCCATCACATCACTCCAGTTCTGAGGTCTTTGCACTGGCTTCCTGTCCAACAAAGAATTTACTTTACAATCTTGCTTCTGGTTTATAAAGCACTGAATGGTTTAGGGCCTGAATACATTTGTGATTGCTGCTACCTGATGAACCATCCCGACCCCTCAGGTCGTCTGGGACTGGTCTACTAAACACAGTTTTTCTGCTCCACATATCTGAAACAAGGTCCCTGAAAGCTGCAGGTCTGCTGAGACCCTCAGCTCATTTAAATCCAGATTGAAGACTGTTTGCTGTTGCCTTTAATTGAACCAGATTCAAGGATATCAATACATCTCTGCATATCAATACTGCATTTTCTCTAACTGCACTGCAACTTTTATTATATTTCTTGCTTTTTGACTGTTTTTAATGTTTTAATGAATGTTCTTAATTGTTTTATTTTCCATTATGTTGCGATTTTAATGGTTTTATGTAAAGCACTTTGAATTGCCTTGTTGTTGATACATACTATACAAATAAACTTGCCTTGCCTTACAGACTTCCGGTAACTTCTTCTTCTCGCAGACACAGTTTCCATGCAGCAGCAGCAGCAGCAGCAGCAGCAGTCTGTTTGTCGTGCTGCTGCCATATATCTCATTTACTCCTTTACGTCTCGGCCGCCCAGGTGCTGCGCTGTTTTTTACCGACGTAGATGCAGGAGAATCAACATCTGTGACAGCTGTTTATTCATTTTCCAGAGAGGGCCCTTTTGGCTGTGTCGCGAACATTGTGTGTGTGTGTGTGTGTGTGTGTGTGTGTGTGTCTGTGTGTCTGTGTGTGGGTGTGGAACGGGTTTCCAGGCTTGTTTAGTTTTCCACCGAGCTTAGATTACAGGCGATGGCCCGGTTTAGGTTTAGGAGTCAGACACGCTTGACCCACAAAGAAAATATGCTGCCGTTTTGGCCCAGCGTTTTCAACTCTCTGTAACAAGGCAGCCCCCCCCCCTCTCTCTCTCTTATTTTCGAATTTTAATGCCTAATATGTCATCTTTATGGTTTCAAGAGGGAGATGTGACTGGCTGCCAGGCCCCGCGATACAGGCTTCCTGTGCTGATTCCAGCCGAGCTTCCTGTGTTTCAGCAAAGGAAAGGCCGACTCAGCGAAAACGGGGCGTTTGGGGAGGCTTACTGTGCAGCGGATCCCAGCTCACAAAGGCGGAGCCCTTTGGTCCGCATTGTCACGGCCAGGCAACCCCACAAGGTCCCCGCCACCCCCCTAACAACTAGCCAGCATTTTAGCCGAGGAATTGGACACTCCACTTCTCAGACGATGACCATGAACAGTTTAACAGATGGTTTTCATAAAAATGTCAAACGTCTGAGATGCTTGAGCAAATCCTGTCCACTGTCGGGATAAACTTCCCAAACGACACAGCAAAGCGGCATTGCTCACATTTAGCCATTTATCTATTGTAACATGTGTAACATTTGGCTTGACCACGTCTCTACGGGGTTGAGGCAGATCTGTTTTTGTGTCTCCTGTGATTTTAAACCGCCGCCTTTGTGGAGTGATTACAGAGGCCAGGTGGGGAAGACGAAATAACAAAGCTATTTTCAACACAGTGATGGAGCCATGTCGACTTCTTGGCCCTCCTCCAAAGGCTGTGGTTCTCACCTCAATTGTTTCTACTCAATCTGCTGCTGGAGGACATGTTGTGATGAGACGTGAGCCCAGGTCTTTTGTGAACGTGTTTCAGGTGCGGAAAAACAACAGCAGAGCTGCTTCAGTGTTCTAGATCTTCTGACTGGAAATATCTGAAAGTCCTTGCAAGGCAGTAGCACCCCCCACCCCCACCAGAGGTGTATCTTTAGCCTCCTACATACAAGGGGAATGTTGGCAGGCTTCGATTCAATGTGTGTGGCCAAATGTTTTGTGTGGAAAGTAAAGCAGAATCAGCAAAAGCTGTCTGTTAAGCTACTCGTAAAGCTGGTATTTAGGCAGTAGCTACTATTATTCTGTTGAACTATTAGTAGATGATTATGGGTCCCTTGCCCAACCATGTTGGAAACTGCTTTAAAATACCTAAATAACTCTTCCTGAATAAAAAAAAACCTTGTTTTGCGTTTTGTGATCCGTGCAGGGGATGTGTCCCATCTCGGCTGATGTAAGGGCAGGTTTGGTTGATGGCACTTCCACATTTATCAAACCTATCCTTCTGTTTTTCTCCAACTAACGCTAAAAGCTGCCGACTGCAGAAAAACGATTTGATTCGATGTAATACCTCATTACACTCAGGATGTTCCTTTGTATGTCTTTCCTGTGGTAGATATATTGTAGTAGAGTAGTTTTTGTTGCTGTTTTACCCTCATTTAGTTTTTTCTCTCAATGGAAATAGAAGCTGATGTCATCAACACATATTTGTGCACATTTCTTTCAGGCTAAACATAAAGGACAGCAGATGTTATGGCAACTCCTCTGAATTGCTTCTCCTGACTCACAAGTTCCACTCAAACTCGTCTGGTCAATACCGTCTTTTTCACTTTTCTTTCTATCTGACAAAAGCTTCTTCTATTGAGGGATAGCATAAAACACTGGAATGCTCTTGCAATGTGGAAACTATGATGATGTTTCTTTCTAGTCATTTTTGTGCCTTCGTCTCGATCGCCTGGAGTATTTCTCTCATGTTTATTCTCCTGTGGAAAGACCACATCGGATGGTCTGCCCATATCAGTGTCCTTGCGGTTAAGAAGTGCCAGAAATACTTAATGTGCCTCATTAGTATTATTTATCACACAGAGGCTCTTTTGGCAAAGAGGCAACGGTGAGTGGGAACACTTTAAATTATCAGACCCTCTGTCATGGTCTCAGAGGGCAGCCTGATTCATTGCTTTTGTCCGCTATGAGAGGGTTCCTCCGGGTGGGAGGTGGTGGTGGTGGTGGTGGGGGTGGAGGACAGAGACACAGACGGACACTGTTTGGTATTCTCCTTCAGCTCTGTGGGGCGGCTTGTACGTCCCGAGCTCAGACACATTCCCCCGCTCGGCTCTGTTTTTGAAGGGTATGTGAAGTCAAGGGGGCCACTGGTGTGGCTTGGCTCACAGTGGAGGGAGTGAACTGAGCAATTGTGTGGGTGGTATGGTGAAGGAGGGAGACAGAGATAGGGGGAGAGAAGCAAGGAAACAAGGGAGAGAAAGTGGGAGGATGGAATACCAGAAATTTGCCAACTGGGGAGTGACTGAATGCATCTTGGAATGGTTTTATGAAATAATAACTACACTCAAAATCCTCAATGTATATTCAATTCAATTCAGTTTATTTTGTATAGCCCAATATCACAAATTACAAATTTGCCTCAGAGGGCTTTACAATCTGTACACATACGACATCCCTGTCCCAGGACCTCACATCGAATCAGGAAAAACTCCCCAAAAATAACCTTTCACAGGGAAAAAAGGGAAGAAACCTTCAGGAGAGCAACAGAGGAGGATCCCTCTCCCCGGATGGACAGAAGCAATAGATGTCATGTGTACAGAATGAACAGCATTACAGAGTTACATAAACACAATACATGAATATGACAATGTATGAATGGAACTCCAATCCATGAAAGTCTAAGATACTTTAGCTAGGCAGACCTGTTTACTTTTGACAAATGTAGTGTTCAATTTGCATTAAAAAAGCCTGAACAACCAGACTAATACCATCTAAATGAAGGTGGGCCAAAAGGCTAATGGGCTAACTAACTCCGTGGAGGCGAGAAAAGTCTGCAAGTTCCTCTCCTCTAGACTTGAAGCAAACCCTCTCCCCTCCGAAGTTGTGCACCGCCCTTTCCTGTTTTTCCTTCTTTTCCATTCCTTCTTTTTACGGCCCGGAAAAGAACAGCCCCTCTCCTACAAAGAGCGCTGTGCCTCTGAGCCGCCAGCTTCTTTACGGCCGCAGTCTGTGTGTGCTTTACTGTGTCGAGCTCCCCGACTCGGCCGGTCGTAATTCATGGCAGCGCTTGCTGAAGTGAGTAGCTCTAAGCACTTGCAAATACAGCTCAATTCAAAGGAAAGTAAATCCACTTCATAGCTGAGGCTTGTGTGGCTCAATTAAGTTGGTTTCTCCACACCAGAAGTTTTCATAAGGGGGTTTTCAGAGAGGTTTCCGTTGCACTTCGGCAACATACTGGGCAAAGGGGTTTGTGGGTATCAGGGTGGTACAAACACGGCATCCCTTCTCGGGTGCAGTAGCAGTGTGGCCGGTTATGATCCTGGTCAAGCTGCGTTCATGTCCCTCAGGAATGCCTGAGAAGCTCCAGCCCCTTTTTAGTCTGCCATGCGTCACCATCTCCTGCCAACTGATAGAGCTTTGGGAAGCCCATAAAACACCGGGATGCCGTTAGTCACAGTCTCAGGTGTGTGTGAGACAAGTGGACAGGCGTTGAGGAGTACAAATGCTTGCGAGCATGCATGCTGGTTTTGGGACAAATACATCTGAGCATTGTGGCCGTCGTGTAAACATCTAATATTAGTCCTCAACCCTTCCCTCCTGAACATTGGCTATTCAGATCTGTCCCACAATCAAAAAAATGGTTAATACGTCTGGGAAAGACTGCATTTATTTATATATTTGAGTGGAGTCAGGAATTATTGTCGGTGTTGGACTTGCTTGTTTCATTTACGTTAAACTATTGTGGATCGCTGCACTATTCAAATGATTGGTTTCAGGTTCAAATCTCAAATTGCATTAAGGCCACAAAGAATACATTCACAGACGTGGAGTCTATCAACAGTAGTGGCTTTGTTAGGCTGGACCGAGGCACAGCCCATTGCTTTGAGCTAAATGCTAATGTCAGCATGTTCATTTGCGCACCATGACGATTCCAAAATGCTTACGACAAAAAGGTCAACCGGCTGGTGGCCCTGGAGGAAAGGTTTGTCCGAAGTCGGTCAAAGCAGGATTCATCCTCTGGAGACCGTGAATAAAGAAAGCTCATAGCAATCGATCCGGTAGTCGAGATATTTAAGACCCTAGAGCCACTCAGCTAGCATGGTTAAACCCCCACTCGGCTGCAGCTCCTCACAGGTGTAAAACACTGAAGGCCAGAGGAGAAAATACACCAAGAATAACTATATTGTTAATGAGCAGGAAACTAACAGGATAGTTAACCGTCTCCCTGCTTATCTACTAAAAAAAAGCAGGTTGCGAACCGTGCTTTCTATGCAGATGTGCGTTTCCACAGCTGCTTCCTGCACAGATGTAACAGAGACCTTATTTGTCAAAAAAATTTCATGTGCACCTGATGGAAAGCATGTTTGACCCAAAAAACATACATAAGTTAATCATAACTTCATTTCAAACTATATTATTCTTGGCTAATATATTTTAAGTATGTTTTTCCATCTTTATTTGGCTTCTTTGCATTATAATAATGGTAAAGCCAAAACAATTAATTTGTTAGAGTGCACCATGTTAACCAAAACCACCTTGAAATTTACGACGTCTGACATCTGAACTCTGAAGGCAGCATAACATCCCGTTCCTAGCCCCTTCTTGGACCGCTCTCTCTGTCCTCTGCTATATTTTACTGTTGTTTTTAGCTGAACATTCTTCCTTGTGGCTGCTAAGCTTCACAGGATTGAGGACAGCGCAGTTATTTTTCCAACTTGACACTTCGCTGTCGTTTTGTTGGGACAGAGTTTGCATTTGAATAATTCCTTGGAGCTGAAGTCAAAACCCGAGCAGGAGAAAAAAGAACATATCTGAGTGTGTGGTTTTGTTTGAGTGAACCTAAATTCCTTAATTTCAAGCTTAAACCAGTTTGTTCCATCATAAACTGCTGGGCACGGATCAAACCCTGTATGGATCGATTGGCTTCTGTACGGTGTGGTGTTGATGGTGTAACAGTGGCAGAACCAGGTTCAATGTGCTACTCACAGCACATACACACACACCTACACACACACACAACCCACGTACAGAAGTGGAGATTCAAGCCAGCTGATCTAATCTGGGGGTTGTAGACTGTCTGCCCCTCTTTGTCTATATAAACGGACACACACGCACACACACATGCACAGGCACTCAGGAATGCATCACTCAACACCGCGTGCACTGAACGTCAGAGCTTCCTTTACCACAGTGTAAGGGAATGCAGTCTTTCAATGTAGCCTGTATGGATACCCAGCAACAGCCACTGCTCTAAGAAAAAGGAAAAAGGTGTGTCGCTTTATCACCGTCTGTCTTGCTCTAATTTGAACTTGGTGCTTTAGTATTCAGTGTGGCAGACATTAGCTACTTTCAATTCAATTCAATTCAATTCAGTTTATTTTGTATAGCCCAATATCACAAATTACAAATTTGCCTCAGAGGGCTTTACAATCTGTACACATACGACATCTACTGGGAAGATCTTCTTAGAAATGGCTCCCACGAGTTTGTGATCTTTAGTCAGACGGGATATTGGTTTTACATTCCGAATGTTAATTAGATTCGGCACATGCTGATCCCTTTCCAGTGCACCTTCAAACAACACCAGGCCATTGATTCGGTGTCTCTCTGCGGGAGCTCAGGGTGTCAGTGCATGGGAAAGGGGTTTCACGATGCAGGCTGTAAATATTACCTCAGCTCTGTTCTCTGTTATTTATTCTCCATGAAGTTGTATCCTTAAACTCAAGGAAGTCTTCTCCCGTAATTGTTATGCATGCCAGCGGTCGGTCAGTTGGTTGGTCTGTGACTATTTCAATGAAATTATCTGCAGACATTCATGGTCCCCAGAGGATGTATCCCAATGACTTTTGTGATCTCCTTACCTTTTCTCTAGTGCCACCGTAAGCTTGAGAGGTTTTTGCTTTCATTTTGCGGCACAAGAAAGTCAAACATTGTTATTAATCCAGCAAACACATCTTCACATCTAGTGAGTCGATTGGCACCAAATGTGTATGCTCATTGTTCCCAGCGTGTGGATCCTACGGATCAGGGTCAGCCCCTGGCTGAAATGTGTGACTAGTCAATCAAATAGGTCGGTTGGTCTCCCATTTTGACCAAGTCAAAAATCTGATTCATTCCCCGTCAGCCTCAGTTATAATGTGTTAGTTAGTGCTAATGAGCAAATGCTAGCATGCTAATACTAAGATGGTGAACATGGTAAACATTTATGTCTGCTAAACATCGGCATGTTAAGCGTTGTCAGTGAAGCCTGTGCTCAGAGCACCGCCGTCCTTGAGCACAGTCTCACAGAGCTGATAGCTTGGCTGAAAGCTGCTCACAAGTCAGCCAATTAGTGCAGAGAAAGGTCCTTCAGCTCACTTATCCTCAGTGAGTCATACGCCTCGCATTAAGAGGAGGATAAGATGCATCGATCATGGCCAAAGGGCCTGCTCACCGATGAGGGATCAATACACACAGCCAGAGAGGGGCTGACTCAAGGGAACCGATGCTATTTACAGTGAAAGGGATCGGTAGGAGAAAAAGAAGGCTGCTGTCCTTGTCAGTGCGACCGTGTCTGTACGCAAATGTGGTGCACATGTTTGTATGTGAAAGCGGTCTGAATTCAATTAGCCGCCTGTTGCCCTTTGACCGTACGAGAATAGCCAAGCCCCCGCTTCCGGATACTTTATTATCTCCGGTAGCCATTTACACATTCAATCAGTCATCTCTCCATGAGACGCTCTCTTGCTCCCCCCGGCCCTTTTTTTGTCCGGGAAATTACGAGCTCAGGCTTTCAGGCTTTTGAGACACGGCGGCTTTGTTATTGTCAGACAAAGACAAAGTCACAAATGACAAATTGCTTCTCAAAAGCGAAAGATGTATTAATTTGGTCTTCCTCGTGTGTGCTTTCAGATGGACCTGAAGCTGCTCTTGATCGCCACACTGCTCGGAGTCATCTGTCGCGGTAATGCTCAGAAAGGTAAGATTGGCTTTCATACTGTAACATCATCTTTCCGCCACATGATGTCATTTGGTTGATGTCAGCATGCGCGGTAAACAACGGTTACTTTATCTTAACGTTGTCATTGACCAGAGATCCACATTCTAGAGTATAACGGAAAAGACAGAATGTCTCCAATTACCACCGAGCCACACAGTTTTCCAGACGAACTGATGTGTAAACACGGGGGAGGTGGGGGGGGGGCTTAACACGCTGCTTACTTTGCAGGGCCTGTGCTGTGACCCTGCTCCCCCTGACTCTGCCTCCTCCTCTCCTCTCTCTTTGTTTTCCGTCCAGAGGGGAACGAGTGCATCAATGCCAACGCCAAGTACTGTGGGGAGTGCATCCAGGCCGGAGCCAAATGTGGCTGGTGTAAAGACCCGGTACGTGAATCGAAGCCGTCAGCTGTAATCGCTGCTGAGAGATGCCATTTTGATGCCATTACGATGCCATTAGGCACTCAGTGCCCGATGCAGCGAACGTTTGTTTGTGATCATTTGTTTAAGTTGGATCGATCACTTGTGAAGCCTGTGAAATATCAGAAAATAATGCCGCCGTCAGTTTCCCAGAGCCCAAGGTTAGGGCTTACGTAAGTTCCTAGTTTTGGCTGACTAACAGTCTGAAAGCTTTTTAATTTTAAACTAGCAGAAAGTCACTGAAATTGATTAATCGATTAGTTAACCAACAAAAAATCTGCCATTATTTTGATATGTCATTTTCATGCATTTGATATTTACAATGCACAGATTTGATGCTTTTTTTAAATTTATATTTTTGTAAATTAAATATCATTGGGACAGTTGGTCATTCAAAACAAGCAACTTAAAGACATCAAATCCAACATACATGGGACATTTTGTATAAGCGCCAGTGTAGGATTTGGGGGCATCTAGTGGTGAGTTTGCAGATTCCAACCAACTGAAACTTCTTCTGTGAAGGGTCAGGCGAATTACGGTGGCCATCGTGAAAACCTGAAAACACGATTGGCCCTATCTAAAGCCAGTTTTGGTTTGTCCTTTCTGGGCTACTGTAGAAACGTCCGGCTCTGTTAACAGGAACTGCTCCGTATGTAGATATAAACTGCTCATGCTAACAAAAGTAACAAATAACTTCTTATTATTATTATTTTCAGGTGATTACACTCTGGAGAAATTATATATATATATTACATTCCATTTCTCCCAATATATCCTTCATCTGCTACACAGTGGTCCTTTATTCACGTAAAAAAGAAGTTTAAAATGAATAATGAGGATAATTAGCCACACATTTTAAGAGCTGGGACCAGCCAAAAATATTTTGCTCAATAAATAAAGTGATTAGTTCATTTTCACAATTGTTATTGATATATCATTTCAGAACTTTACCTATATGACCCAGGACATTCCTTGATGGGTACATGTTTTTTGTCTTTCACAGCCTGTGTAGTTAGTGCGCCTCATGATAAAAGTGATGGCTCGTCCCTTTAACTCCGCCTGTGCTTCTGCTTGTAGGACTTCCTGAAGCAGGGCGAGACCGTGTCGACCCGCTGTGACGAGCTGCAGTCCCTGATAAATAGGGGCTGTGACAACGCGATGATCGAGAACCCGCACGGGGAGCAGAAGACCCTTAAGAACAAAACGGTGACTCATCGCAGAAAGGGAGCGGAGAAACTGAAGCCCGAGGACATCACTCAGATCCAGCCCCAGAAACTCAGCCTCACCCTCCGATCCGGTGAGAGAACATTTAATTTAAGCTTTATTGGAAAGATTTGAACAGGTTTGTTTTTAATAACGGTAACTTCATGTAGGTGAGCCCCAGTCTTTCAACCTGAAGTTCAAACGAGCAGAAGATTATCCCATCGACATGTACTACTTGATGGACCTGTCCTACTCCATGAAGGACGATCTGGAAAATGTCAAGAACCTGGGAACCAGTTTAATGCTGGAGATGTCAAAGATCACTTCTGACTTCAGGATAGGTGAGGAGTTTTATTATAAAGTGTTAAATTAAACCCTTTCATTGTCACACTGTCTTTGGTTCACAGTTGTTGGAACTACTGCAAGATTACACATTTAGTAGCCCATAATAACAAATATTGTAACAAAAGACACTCTTAGAGTCACGAGGAATTGAAAAGGAAAATTCAGAAAAAATAAATGTTGTCATTTGTATTTTTTCTTTTAGATAATATTTATTAATCAATCTGCAACCTTTAGCGACATTAGAGGTGTGTGTGGGGCCACAGCCTTCTGTAGCTCCGCTTTGCACTACATTTTAGGCCGGCCCACTCTTTTTAGCAGTTTACATCCCTCAAATGACTGACTGCTCAAATATTCTGTGTGTTCCAGTGTGACACTTTCCAAGGATTTTATTATCTCTGTCCATTACCAATAATCGTCCATAAAGCTGCAACTAGAGAGCTTTCTTGGGAATCTTCACATTTTCTTTTAATTTAGCTGACGCTTTTATCCAAAGTGACTTACACCGTAGACACAGCTACGGGGAGCAATTCGGGGTTGAGTGTCTTGCTCAAAGACATCGACATGGTCTAGCAGAGCCGAGGATCGAACCGCCGATCCTCTGATTGAAGGACGGACCTGCTAACCACTGAGACACAGTTGCCCACAGTCCGCGTTTTTAATTTATTTTTCGACTTCAAAGTAAATGGATGATATCTCCCTGCACACCCATGTGCACATTGCAAACAGGAACTGCTAATAGCTAATTTGGGATACCTTTAATGGTGGCAAGGCTGAAAGTAGTTGTCTGGACTTTGTCTGAGGGGGTCCAGTAGTACAAAGTGAACACATGGACCAACTTACCTTGAAACTAGATCGCCCGGTCTCCAACAGAGCATCTCGTCAAGCCTTGAGCCAAACTGACTTACGTTGTTTTAAAATGAAATTCTGAATCCAACTCTCTTTTTCGAAAAGGTTTCGGTTCCTTTGTGGAAAAGACAGTGATGCCGTACATCAGCACCACCCCTGCCAAGCTGCTGAACCCATGCACTGGCGACCAGAACTGCACCAGCCCGTTCAGCTACAAGAACGTCCTGAAGCTGACCAGCGACGGCAAGAAGTTCAACACCCTGGTGGGCCAGCAGCACATCTCTGGAAACCTGGACTCTCCTGAGGGGGGGTTCGATGCCATCATGCAAGTGGCTGTGTGTGGGGTGAGCGAAAGTAGGAGAAGAAAAAAGAAAAAGACAAGCTGTTACCCCCTTCCCCTTCAGTTACATGGTTGGAAATAATCATTCTCAGGTTTCTCAATCCGAGGCAATTTTCCCACAATTGCGGCACTCGCTCGAAGGGATTCAGCAGCAGTAAATGTGTTCATGTGGTGATGTGTGAACGGGTACTTTATGAGCCCCTTGGTGTTTACAAGGGGATTCTTGGACGCAGTGATAATCAGAAGTTCGTGGGCCTCATTATGAGCTGCTCGTATTCTTCCTTCGCTTTTATAGAGAGGCTATATCGCTGTTGGCAGACAATTATTACTGAAGGGTCTGAGTGCTTCTTTTTCTTAGGATCACATTGGTTGGAGGAATGTGACTCGTCTGCTGGTCTTCTCCACTGATGCTGGCTTCCACTTCGCTGGCGATGGCAAGCTGGGTGGCATCGTTCTGCCCAATGATGGGAAATGCCACTTGGAGAACAATGCGTACACCATGAGCCACTACTATGTAAGAAGATCTGTATTCTTATTTGTATTTTTTGGCCTGTTCTCCAAGCAAGCTCGTACCCCCACTCGTGTTGACTGCATGTCACATTGACAATTTGACTTTTTCTCCTCCGTCCTGTTTTAAAGGACTATCCCTCCATCGCCCACCTGGTTCAGAAGCTGAGTGACAACAACATTCAGACCATTTTTGCAGTGACGGAGGAGTTCCAGCCCGTTTACCAAGTGAGTTCCTATTCCTGGCTCTCCGTTTCTCCATCTGGCACTCTACTCCACCTTCATCCCGTTGGTTTTTGAGCATGCTGTTTGTCATTCCTTCGCTGTGCACGTATTCGTAGTAATAACCACCCGGACTGATATCTCTGCTGCGAGTGATGGTAGCATCCTCTTAACAGCTGTAATTATTTCCTTGTGCCATTCTGTTGCTTTTTTTCGGACCAGTTCATTCCAGTTGCATCTGAGTTTGATAAAGGTTGTTTCTCCACGTGGCTTCAAAGCCGTAACAAGTCCATCATTTCACAGTTGAAATCAATCTATTCATCTGAATCTGGAATTAAATGATTAAACCAGTATATGTATGTATGCTGTAATGAAATGCAGTCACGTATTGCAGCCGGAACAACAGTGTTTTTTATTATTTATTTTTTGTTGACGATTAACAGCGCTTTGATTAAAGCTTTAATCTAAGCTTTTTACTTCTCTCCTCAGGAGCTAAAGAATCTGATCCCAAAGTCTGCAGTGGGCACTCTGTCTGCCAACTCAAGCAACGTAATCAACCTTATTATAGACGCTTACAATGTAAGTACACTTTGATTAAGTTATCAATTGCTCACATGAACCACACTTAAGGTTGCATGAGGTACTTTTCCATAGTCAGTGTACCACGGGAAGACGGCAGTCGGAACTCCCCCAGTTTGGAAACGCAGTCCGGAGTACCAGGATGAGAGCGAAGCAATGTGCTGTGTACGTATTTAAGACACCTCGAAAAGTCAACACCAGTTCATGTGTACGCTATATTTAGAGTATTTCATGCCTGTACCTTGCTGTCGGACAACCGCTTCCAACACCCACGCTCTATACCGCCAGACACCTTTGACAAAAACTGCGTGGTAAAGTCACGGTCTCTGGGCCTTGAAGAGAGCATATATATATGGCGTTGGATATAACGGCTTCAGTTTCCCCCGCTGGAAAGCAGTCTGCCGGCAAGGGCAAGCAGTGAATATCTCCTAAATATAGCATACACTTATACTGATATAGATTTTGCTTTTTTTTAGGTGGTTAAAATATGTTTTGCTGCTGGCCCTTCCACAGCAGTACATTGCTTTTCTCCCGTGTCTGTTTCTCTAAGATGAGGGGGGGCATAAGTAATACACTGACTATGGACAAGTACCTCACACAACTCTGCTTCAGAAGATCCAAACTATCCCTTTAAAGCATTCTGGTTTTGTGGCAGTCCCTCTCGTCCGAGGTTATTCTGGAGAACAGCAAGCTGCCAGAGGGAGTGACCATAGCGTACACGTCACGCTGTAAGAACGGAGTGGTGAGCGAGGGCGAAAGTGGAAGGAGGTGCTCCAACATCTCCATCGGAGATGAGGTGAGTGCTCCTTTCACACACACACCACCATTCAGGACATTAGGAGACAGAACATATATATAAATATATTATTAACTTTCAATAATTAAAACGTTCACCTTGCATTTATGTCTATGACGATGAGAGGTTTAACCAATACGGACACATTTTATACTAGCTGTTTACAGCGTGTGAATAAAACATAAATATCTTGTTTAATTCTTCAGCTCCTAATCGATGACATTGCGTCAAAACGTGTTTATTCATTTGATTTGTGTTTTTGTGCGCGGCTAGCTCAGTGTTTTGCTCTCTGAGTCCGAGTCTCCTTCTCCTCCGCCTCCTCCATTCCTAGGTCTTGTTCAGCATCAGTGTGACGTCCAAGGGCTGTCCAAAACAAGGCAAGCCGGAGATCATCAAGATAAAGCCCCTGGGATTTACGGAGGAGGTGGAGATTATCCTCAACTTCATCTGCGAGTGTGAATGCAACAAGGACGGCATCAAGAACAGTCCTCTCTGCCACTTCGGTAACGGGACCTATGAGTGCGGAGCCTGCAAGTAAGTCTGAGAATGGTTCCCACGATCTTTATGGCACCCTATGCATCAGCTGGAAAAACACCCAAAGGCTTCACGTCTCATGTGCGGTCTTGCTCAGAGAATCACAACCTCTCCCTCCGCCTCAGGTGTAATGAGGGCCGCGTGGGCAGACAGTGCGAATGCAGCAGCAACGACGTGGCCACGGAGGACATGGACAGGACCTGCCGCAAGGACAACGGCACCGACATCTGCAGCAACAACGGAGAGTGCGTGTGCGGCACATGCGAGTGCAAGAAGAGAGACAAGCCCGAGGAGCGGTACAGCGGCCTGTACTGCGAGTGTGACAACTTCAACTGTGACCGCTCTGGAAACAAACTGTGCGGAGGTGTGTATGGCAGATCTTGTCCCTCTGAGTTTAAGATCTAAGCGCGCAGGTTTTTACTCGGGCGCTGTTCAGAGAGAGAAAAAAAGAAGAAGAAAAAGGCGGAGCTCTTCAGAGCTTTCATGCTCTTTTTGTTTTTCCTGTTTTTTCCTCAGGGCACGGCCGCTGTGAGTGCAGAGTGTGTGTCTGTGACCCCATGTGGACCGAAAGTGCCTGCGATTGTTCTCTGGACAACAGCACATGCATGGCGAGCAACAAGCAGATCTGTAATGGCAGAGGGACGTGCGAATGTGGCACCTGCAAGTGCACTGACCTCAAATTCCAGGGTCCCACCTGTGAGACTTGTCCTACATGTCCAGGAGTCTGCACTGAACACAAGTAGGTCTCAAACGGAGATGTGTCAACATGCAAATATCCCCATCTGCTGTGGTCTACAAAGGTGGCGTGGCTACAGCAGCTCGTCACTCTTTCAGTGTACGTGAGGCATTTTAGTCCATTGAGAAAAATCCCAAACTACCGTTCTAAAAACAAAAAAATAAAAACATTTTAAGATTTTACAGAAGTATTTTAAAGGCTCAGTTTATGCCAAATAAAAAAATCATATTTTATGTCTTGCTTCAAATGATACGTAGCCATATAGATAGTTTTGGATTTAATGCTCCAGGCCATCGAGGTGCTTAAAACCCCTGTATCGCCTGATTGCAATGATTAGTATAAACACTTATTTATTTATATATATACATATATATTTAGATTCAGAGATCCTTACTCTTCCCAAGGATATCATTCTCTCTATAAACATTATAGAGACATTCATACATCTACTTAGAAATCCTTGCAAAAAGACGCTCCTTGTAAGTCCAGATCTTGCCTGAGAATCAGCACTTTGTTTAAGGTTTCTTCAGTATTGAAATAAACCTGTGAAAGCTGACTGTCAATCGTTAAGTAAATTAAAAAGACGAACGTCTGATAGCTAATTTGCCAACATGTGAGCTAATAAAGGGTCAAATATAAGCTACAGTAGCCCACAGGATTAAAATGACCTCATGTTGCACACAGAGTTAAATGCCCAATTTCTGGGAACATGAGATGTCGAATTTAGAATATATTTCTATTCACCTCTGTTGTCATTGAGTGGAGGCAAAACGTTCAGAGACAGATAATGTATCTCAACACCTGGTTATTAAAACTAAAACGTTGCATTATCACACAAAACAAGACACCGGTGCAATTGCATGTTTCTGTTTTCAATGAGCAACTCTCAGTGCTCATTAGTAACGACACGCTCTCCTACCAGAGAGTGCGTCCAGTGCCGGGCATTCGGCACCGGTGAGAAGAAGGAAACGTGCGAGAGAGACTGCAGCTACTTCAACCTGATCAAAGTGAAGGAAAGGGACAAACTGCCCCAGCCAAACGACGCCACCTACCCTGTGATGCACTGCAAGGAAAGGGACGCCAACGACTGCTGGTTCTACTACACCTACGCCGTCAACAACAACACGGAGAAGGAGGTCCACGTGGTCGACATGCTGGGTGAGCAGAAGGCCGGGGCCAACAGGGTGTGGAAGGTTTTCTGTGACAGGGAAAGCTAATGAAAGGGTTGGCTGGTTGGGTTTGCAAAAATAGTGCATTTGTTGATTCTCTTTCTGCCGTGTGATGGTAAAGTATGTTATTCCCGTGGTTCTTGTTATTTTTGCACTCTTATTTCAAGCTGCCTAAACACTGTTTCAGACTGCCCCGCTGGCCCTGACATCATCCCCATCGTGGCGGGCGTGGTCGCCGGCATCGTCCTGATTGGCTTAGCCCTGCTGCTCATCTGGAAGCTGCTGATGATCATCCACGACAGGCGAGAGTTCGCCAAGTTTGAGAAGGAGAAGATGAACGCCAAATGGGACACGGTGAGTGTTTGGAGCCGTAGCCGGCTCTGTGAAAGAGATGAGCCAAAGATAAATACTTTTGAGGTTTATTTGGCAGACGCTTGGTGGAGTCACTTAGATGTTAAAAGCAGATGTTGTCAGGCTGCTCTGCAACCGTCCGCTGTCAAGGAATTAACTTGCAAAGATCATTTGTTGTTCTTGGGAGCTGATGAGATCTGCAGACTTGTTGACATCATTACAAAGCGTCTCGCCAGCTCGCATGCATGTGTTGCTTTTGAATGGCGCTCAAAATACAACTCCAAAAAAAGGGAAAAATGTCGGGGACTGTGAGAACTTTTTTTGGGAATGTTATGCACTCTGAGCAGAGCTAGACTTTTTTCCGGAGAGTGGCCACAGCTCCTCCCCACCCTGTTTCCTCCAAGCTGTAGCATCATCAGCCAACATCAATATGACAGGGAAGAGTGGATTTCAGTATGACGTCAATGTGCAGGGAAATGCCTCCACCTAGTGGTGGAACAGTGTCACACCCACAGATGTGTATGTGGGTTTGATGATGCAGATGTTCCTGATCTGTATGTTAGGGGTCTCAGTTATTACCATGGGCAGGGCAACCGAGAGCTCCATATCCCTTTAATTTTGAGAGAAATGAGAGTCCGTTAGTGAAACTCTGGGTTTGCGGACAAGATAACACAACAAAAAAAAGAAATTTCAAAGATACTGCATGAGCTCTTTGCTGTGCTCTCTTATGATTGCAGCCACACCATCCAGATGTGTAGACTCAACGGAGTACTTGTTTTTAGTAACTTTAAATAGATCACAATTTAATGAGGGGGTCACACAATGTGGGAGTGCTGGCGTTTGTTTGATTAAGAGTAAATGTAGCGATAATTCTTTCCTTTTAGAAAAGGGCGAGGGTCCGCATATCTACAGTTCTTCACAGGGGTAGGACTGAGAGTAGATAATAATAATCAAAAAAATAGCCAGAAATGTCTTAAACAGTCAGGCCTATATGAATGAAAAGTGAGACCAAGGTTCCAAGAGCTCATTAAACACCCCACACCTGAGCCTCTGTTTGAAAGGGTACAACATTCAATTTAATATAGCTACTTAAAGCGGAATATCTATATTAGTATATAAGTATTATTGGTCCCCAGATTAACCATCAAACTACCCTTGAAAAGGACACAAAATGAGAGCCTGTGATACTTAGAGTTATTGCCTCAATGAGGGCCTTCCAATAAAAGAAGTATTTAGTTGTGTGTGCACGAGCCACATTTAGTTGTAAAAAGCAAAAGCTAATCACAAACATGCTCTCCTTTCATCCCTTTTACTGGACTTTATTCCTTCTTTTCTCTCCTTACGCTGCCTTTTTTTTCTTTTCTTTTTTTTTTCTTGTGCTGCTGAACTCTATTCCTGACCTCATTCTCTACCTGTAGCAAGAAAACCCAATATACAAGAGTCCTGTCAATCAGTTCCAGAACCCACAGTATGGACGTAAAGCTGATGCCCTTTAAGTTTGTATTTCCTTTCCTTTCCACGTCATTTTCCTGCATGGGCTGTGTACGTGTGCCTGGATCTCACTCTGTGTGTGTGTCTTTTTCTACATTTCTTCACCTGTCTCTTAAGAACTATCAAGAACACAAATGGGTAGTAGGAAGAGAAACATGCCCTT